>NC_054708.1:82579722-82797655 GCF_016097555.1 Gigantopelta aegis | reverse complement strand
ACTCGCCTGATGAGCGAGGGGTGAGATTTAGCACTAGTAGAGCACTCACCTGATGAGCGAGGGGTGAGATTTAGCACTAGTAGAGCACTCACCTGATGAGCGAGGGGTGAGATTTAGCACTAGTAGAGCACTCACCTGATGTGTGAGGGGTGAGATTTAGCACCAGTAGAGCACTCACCTGATGTGTGAGGGGTGGGATTTAACACTGTAGTAGAGCACTCACCTGATGTGTGAGGGGTTAGATTTAACACTAGTAGAGCACTCACCTGATGAGCAAGGGGTGAGATTTAGCACTAGTAGAGCACTCACCTGATGTGTGAGGGTGAGATTTAACACTGTAGTAGAGCACTCACCTGATGAGCAAGGGGTTAGATTTAGCACCAGTAGAGCACTCACCTGATGTGTGAGGGGTGAGATTTAGCACTAGTAGAGCACTCACCTGATGTGTGAGGGGTGAGATTTAACACTGTAGTAGAGCACTCACCTGATGTGTGAGGGGTGAGATTTAGCACCAGTAGAGCACTCACCTGATGTGTGAGGGGTGAGATTTAACTCTAGTAGAGCACTCACCTGATGTGTAAGGGGTGAGATTTAGCACTGTAGTAGAGCACTCACCTGATGAGCGAGGGTGAGATTAAACGCCAGTAGAGCACTCACCTGATGTGTGAGGGGTGAGATTTAACACCAGTAGAGCACTCGCCTGATGTGTGAGGGGTGAGATTTAACACTGTAGTAGAGCACTCGCCTTATGTGTGAGGGGTGAGATTTAACACCAGTAGAGCACTCACCTGATGAGCGAGGGGTGAGATTTAACACCAGTAGAGCTCTCACCTGATGTGTGAGGGGTGAGATTTAACACTAGTAGAGCACTCACCTGATGTGTGATGGAACACAGGGTCATTATCAGCTTAGAACTATATGTAATATGTATGTAATATTTTTTTGCTATATCCATAGGAGAAGCCCATGTGATGACAAAACATTTCACTTCTGTTTCTCGATCACATGTGAAAAGAAGTCTGTGTTAACACCAAATAGCCATAGGTTGAAGTTGTGCTACGGTTTCACTAAACATATTTCTTTTATTTCTGTCTTTGTCAGGGTTGACACCCTTCTTATAAAATTACTGAAAAACAATTAACCTTAAAAGGTCTTGAAAAACTGTTTTAACTTATAAATTGATTAAACAGCCTTGAAAATCTTATAATGTTTAAATTTGCACTGAAAAAAACATTTTATTTTTTCAAAAATATAAATGGAATATCTGAAATAAAATGTCAAGGTTCTAATATTTCAGTTTTAGATATGCGACATGGTACAAGTTATCTTGATTAAAGTAATTCTGAAAATTTGAAATAGTTGAACACATCAACAAGTCAATGCTGTGTGGGCGAGAGTGTATTACTGGTAATTGCTAATGCTAGTAATGGCACCAGATGCAGTGGAATTTTTTATTTAAATGAAATTATGAAAATGTCTCAAAAGTGACAGTCCATTGTTCGAGAGTGATAAAAATGGGAATGGTAAAAGTTCCATAAATTCTTTGACCTGACTTGATAAAGAAATTATGAAGTGCATTGACATACCGTAACACCTACGTTTGTCTTCTTTAACAATAAATAGTTTATATAATTACCACTTGTATACTTCAACTTTTTCAAAATTATCAAATGTTTGACAACTTATTGCTGGTGATAATTATTCAGTATGCTCAACTGATGTTGTTTGCTCTGAGTTGGAATTGTTATTATGTCCATGCCATAAAGACCGTATTTAGACAGCTGTATTAAAGTTAGTATATTTATGAATGTCCATACAGCCTTCAAAACATTTGGCCTAGAAAAAGTCTTTAAAAACCTTTAAATATCAAAACTTCAGGTCTGTATGAATTGTGTTTGGTTCCATTCACATTTGTTTACAGCCGAATTCTTAATGCATGATAAATTAGACCATCAGATTGGTGCATCAAAGGGGTGGTATGTGCTATCTGGACTGGGAAAATAAGTGCATTGAATTGATAATAGTATTATGCCCTGTGGCAGCTGCTATTTTTACTATCATGCTAGGGCTTTCGATTGCTTTAATATCTTGGTACAGTGTTGTCACAAACATTGACTAAATATATTGGATTATTGTCAAGCTTGATTCAGTTTTGAACTGGAGTTAATTAATTTGTTCTTAAAGTGGTATGCATAATGATTTGTTTAAATTATTGGTAATCTGAGAAATTTTAGAGAAGATCCTTTTAGCATGTCCAGTACTTTAATACATGTATTGTGTAAACTGGTCGACATTTGTTCATTTTCATACTTTTTGATGGTGTTTTTATTTATATTTTGTGAAGAAGAAAAATTAAACCAATCATAGTCAAGTATTTGGAATGCCGCTATAAAATAGGTGCAGTTTAAAACCCTGCATGCTTTAAGTCAAGTGCTGCACAACTATTGTTTTAAAGGAAACCTGTTTTACGATAAATGTTTGCCACCTGTGGCTACATATCATATTTATTGGATATTAAACGGGCTTCCATTTTGAATCATGTTTTATGTCTTGAGTGAAATAAGTTTCAAGTGTCACAAGCTTTAACAACAATGAAATTATTTCACAAGGAACGTAAACATGATACGAAATGGCAGCAAATTTATTATCCTGTTTATTAGCCATAATGGATTTCAATTTATATCACTGAACTTGTTTGATCAACGTTCCAGTAAGGTCATAGTGCGTCAATCATATGACGTCAAAGTGTTAGATTCCACTTTACATTCTTGTGGGACATAACACTTTTGATATGAACCAGGATATTTTTAACCATTTGGGTAACAATATATGTTATGTGGTGGTGTTAACCAATAGGTGATGTGATGTAGGGTGGGGTTTTTTTCATTCTGGGGTCTTATTAATGTGTATTAATTTATTCATTCATCCATGCATTCTAATATTCTGTAGTTATGAAATTTTCTTTCTTCCTGTCCCAACTAGTGTCTCATGACTAACACATCAAAAGCTGTGGTATGTGCTGTCCTATTTGTTGGACACTGCAAATAAAAGAGCTTTTGCTGATAATGAAAAAATGTAGCTCATGTTTCTTCTGAAGACTTGTGTATCAGAATTATCAAATGTTTGACATCCAGTAGCCAATGATTAATTAATCAGTGTACTCTAGTGGTGTCATTAAACAAAACAGACTTTACTTTACTTTTCAATAAACATAGATTAATAACAAGTGGTGTCGTTAAACAAAACAAGCTGATTGACCTATTTGCATGTCAGTTTTACAGAACTGCATCAAAGTGGTCTCAATTAGTTTAACCTGGTATTTACAGTATTTGGTTTTACCCCACAGAGCTGTGTGATATTACTCAGAGATGGCATTTATATTTAGTCCTCATGACAGATTACTTTTATTACTGATAACTCACGACTAATGTCTTTGCTAGTTAATATTCTTCTAAAGAGACGTTTGTGTGTATAAATCATTGGCTTTACTCCTTGTTAATTTGCTATTCGTTATTTTGCCATTAACGAACAAGATAAAACATATTGGCATTCTGCACAACTGTGCAGTGTCTGTAAACATTCTTATTTTCATTCATTGAGCAATGCATTTGGGAATTTTAAATAATTTATGGAGCAAGTTAAATCTGTGAATTTGTTTTTCTAACTGGCTCCTAAACGGTTACGTGTATCTGGCTTTGAGATTGTAATTATGCATTGCTTGGAGAAGTGTGTCAATCTATACAACCATCGTACGCCAGTATTGACAAAACATTAACGTGTCTATTTTTAGAAGATAATTACTCGCCATCCAGTACATTTGTGTTTGTGAAAGTTCCCCTATTGAGTGGCTGTACTTGTTTCTTTAACAAGGTGCATAATTGTCTGTAAGTTGTAGTTACTGGCAATACGAACTGGCTGATTACCCATTCACTTCACTGTTCTGTGGCTTATACTCGCCCACTCGTATGTTCTTTGATGTATATATACATTGGGGGAGAGGGGGGAGGAGGGGGCATACACTTAATATGTACAGATAATCAAATATGCTTGAAATAATAATTGTTAAAAAAAGAAAGATAAATATTGAGGATTAATTTGAGGGTGTGAAATTATTATCTGGAGACGAGGATGAGATGCATTGTGGATATTGACATAATTGAGTGTTAGTGTGCAGAATTAATTAGTAAATGTTTATTGGTAAAGCTGGGGGTGGGGTGGGGGGTGGGGGAGAAGAAAAAGATAACGTACTAGCAAGTTGATAAGACTTGTAAATCAATAAATAACACAGGAGTTTGTTAAGTACAGAGTATTGTGAATCATTTGTACATTTTGCTCAGCAGTAAACTCTTGGCATTTTTGTTTGGCTGACAGGAAAACAGAAAATTCTTTATATTTTGTATCATTTGTTTTGGAATTTGCTTTCAAAACTGAGTTTTGTTTTAACCAGTTATTTAAAACTGATCAAAATAGTACTGCTTCCTAGTAGAGAGAATAAATTCTGTTTGTCTGACAGGAAAACAAGAAAATTCTTTATATTTTTTATCATTTGTTTTGGAATTTGCTTTCAAAACTGACACTTTTTGTTTTAACCTGTTACTGCTTCCAAGTAGATAGAATAATTTTATAATACATTTCACATTTTAGTCCAGTAAAGAGTTGAGAAACAAAAGGGGAATAAATCTTATTTTGACCCCCCTCTTTAACCCCCATTATTTTGTCTCAAGATATAGATTAACATTACACACACACACACACACACACACACACACACACACACACACACACTCACTCTGTTTTCTCAGTTTAATGTTAACCCAATTAGAATCAATTACTCTCAGCATTTATTCCTTCTGTCAGTTTGTAGTTGGTGGAAAATAAGCTGATTATAAATTAATAAATGATTACGGTAATCTAATATAATGTGTGAACAGGAATTAACGCACCCTGAAACCTTTCAATCTCTACTCACTAGCAAATGTTTGACATCTAATAGCCGATGATGGTGGTGTTAAACAAAAACAAACTTTAAACTTACTTTCTCACTGTAGCATGTCTTGGTTAGTGTGTATTATTGAGGGTGCTCACCTCTATGTCACGGGTGTGTGTGTGTGTGTGTGTGTGTGTGTGTGTGTGTGTTGTTGAATTGATAGAGTACTCGCTTATAGTACACTGGTTGCACCTAAGTCTGCGCACCTAAGCATTTGTGTTATATTTTAAAGTTAATATCTTTCTTTAAAAATATTTGTTTCACCACCACAGTACAATGGAACAATAAATGTCTTACAACTGAAAGATATTTTAATTTTAATGTTTTTTAAACAAGTAATGAGCGTATTTTTAGCGGGACCCCGCTGTATTTACTGGTCTGCATGATGGCACATAAGTCTGTGCAGCAAACATTAAGAGAACCACTTCTGTCGCTATTGTTTACTTAAACAGCAACAAATAATGGATCCGACTTTTTGTAAGTTCTAAACAACAAACACTTCTGTTGTAGTCTGTTTCAGAAAAATTTACATTATGCAAATGAGATAAATATAAATGGTGTTCCATGCTCCTTAGCCAATGTCAAAAATTTTGATCATTATTCAACAAAAGTTGTTTGTTATTAATTGTGTAAATGAGCACAAATAGTGTTCGTTAGACATACAGGACAATCATTGATAATTTTGAAACAGACTATACCTAAAATTATAGGCCATGCTGTAAGTGCAAGCTTCAAAGTCTTGTGTGCTGCCATTTTGCATTGTGTCACCCTGAGGGAAATTCAAAGTATGCTTAGATGTTTACGTTAACAGATAAAATAAAACATTCATTTCATTTATGGATTCATAAATTACAATACGGTATGTATTGAAGCTATGTAACTTGTGTAAGTTGATATACAAGGTTGATAATTTAGGAGATAACCATATGGAGTTTTTAGATTTGTGTGGCATCAAATAGACAGTAACACCCGTAAATCCAGAAACTCCATATGGTTATGTCCATTGTAAACTGAATAGTTTTTCTACAGAACTAACTGTACATTTGGCATTTCTTGAAGAAAATACCTGGCTACAATTTAACTGTAGACCCTTGAATCATCAACTTCGCCTGTTGTAAATGACGTCATTAGCTTTCAAGGTGTTATCTTCATTTGATCCAGGAAAAAGAATGTAATTAACCAGTCACAATACAGAACACACTCCAGTCAGTTTACAATACAGCGTTGACAGGTGACACATTGATCGACGCTGGCAAAAGTATACTTTTAGTGCATTAATTCAGAGGTTTTTTCAATCAAATTGTTATCCAGCTGTCTTATACATATATTCACAATCAAGATGTGTTGTTTTAGCAATGGTTTTATGAATTAAATTAATGTAGTTTGTTTACAAGCATACCCCAACATTTGTTTCAAGACATAATGTAACGTAATTAACATGCACAGACTACTAGTAAGGTGACATGAGTGTACTTGTGTTGCAGGATCAAACCACCTTGGTGGTTTCTTCTGTTTTTTTTCACCCCAATCAGTGCTCCACAACTGGTTTATCAAAGGCTGTGGTTTGTTGGGAAAGTGCATATAAAAGATCTCTTGCTGCTAATGGAAAAAAATGTTGCATGTTTAAAAGACATGCAGGGGTGCACAAAGTACTTGCCCACTCGCCAAGTGCAACTACTGGTCCGACGGGCGATCTGCGTTTTTCTGACGATAGTAACACACACGCACACACACATGCACACGCACACGCACACGCACACACACACACCATCAAATCTACACCGCCACTTCAGCCATGTCAGAATTCCAAACAATTGAAACAAACTGTTCAGAATTTTTGACAAAATACACAACAATACATGCATGTTTCACATTGACAATTGACGATTTCCGAACTGCGAAGTGTGACATTCTGGAAACAGAGCCAGTCAAAGACTTGTTTAATTGAAAGTATGTTCAATAAATTGTTCTTTTAAATATTTTCTGAATGTAACTTGAATTGTGTAAATCTATATGAAAGAAATATGAAAAACTTTGTCTTTACCAAAATATTTCAGAATTATTGTTTTGTCAATCATGGTTTGGGGCTTGATTTCGTTTGCCACATGATGTTGATCACTTGGCCAACTGTCCTTGATAATGTTGTTGTCAAATTTATCATTTGAAGTATATATTATAATATTGTTAAACAATAATACATTGCTCTATGGTCTGGCAGACTAGTAGAAATACTGGCAGGCTAGTCAATTTTAGTTGGTTTTAGTCTGGCGGTCTAGTGAAATATTTTCCAATTCTACAACCCTGATGTGTCAGAATTAACAAAATTGATAATTAATTTATCAGTGTACTTAGTTTTCTCAAAGCAGACTTTAACTATGATTTGAAGTAATTATGGTTGATAACAACAAAAAAGAAAAAGTCGTTCTAAGAACAATAGAGGTATACATTATACCTGTAAATAAAACTCGACTCAGACCCTTGGAACACTGATGTTAGTGGGCAGCACTTAGTTTTCTGTCTCAATAAACTTGTTTTTGACTAATTGTGAAAACAGCCATTTGTTAGATACCAAATAGCCTTAGTTTTCAGTGTTCTGAGGTGTTGTGGAATAGTTATTCCTTTCCTATCTGATATGATATATGAACTGGACTGTACACAATCTCAAGTAATGTGGCAGTGAAATGCTTTACAAGTAATTACTGTCAATAATGGGACAATATTTCAAAATCTTAAGTAACTCTCTTACAGTTCTGCACACACTGACCTTTCAAAAGTATTTTAAACACTAATGTTGCACTGTGGTGGTATTTTTCTATTTGACAACTGATATGCTGTGCATCAATTGTCCTAATGTTTTGGTAATATTTATCAAATTTTAAATGTCAAAACTTAACGGTCCATCACATAATAAATCAATTGTCTGAATGTTTTGGTAATATTTAGCAAATTTTAAATGTTAAAACTTAACAGTTCATTACATAATCAATTAGCAGTTTGTGTTAATTTTAAATCTTTGTGTGACCCACACATGTCAACAGAAACAAGGTTGTTCAGGATCTTGTCAACTCTTAAGATGAAGGGATTTAAAAAATAATGTCAAGTCATAAGAATGTAGAAGGAATTTACCATGTGGATTATACTGTTAGACTACAACCCAAGTATAATTTATTTGTGCTTTCAGTATTGTGAAGGAATTTCTGAGCACAGTCCCATTTGTTGAGTTGCTTGAAAGTATGTACATGAAGCGGTACTTGCAGTGGAAGTGGTTAGAAAGGTATGTATAATATTTTGAGCATGCAAAAACATTCTTGGCCTAACTAGGACAGACTTGCCCAATTAGCATGCATGAGTGTTAATGGAGGATTGTTTCTGTAGGGTGGAAAACTCGTCAACAGAAATGACATCTGTACAAGTTGCGTAATGCCTGCCAGCTAACTCCTTTTTCAGGTTAGGAAATAGATGGGAATGAGATGGTGCTAGATCTGGGGAATATGGTGGGTAAATGATAAAGTGAAAAGCCACCATCATGCAGTGCACCATGGTGACCACCAATGTGTGGGCAGATGCATTGGCCTGATGGATATAGTCCAGTGGTAAAGTGCTCGTCTGATGCACTGTCGGTCTACGATTGATCCCCGTCGGTGGGCCCATTGGGCTATTTCTTGATCTATCCAATGCATCACAACTGGTATATCAAAGCCTGTGGTATGTGCCATCCTGTCTGTGGGATGGTTCATATAAAAGAACCCTTGCTAATAATGGAAAAATGTATCAGGTTTCCTCGCTTAAGACAGTATGTTAAAATTACCATATGTTTGACATCCAATAGGTAACGATTAATAAATCAGTATGATCTAGTGGTGTCATTAAACAATACAACTTTAAAACAAATTGAAACAGCACACCATTCATGAAACCTTCATCACAGACAACTCATTGATCAGGATGTTCTTGATTCTTTTTACAAGATGCTCACTGGTTATGTACCGGGTGGTTAGCAGTCCGTCTTGTATAATCATGTTGGGCAAACAGTCGCTTCCTAGTTAAACTGATACTAAGTAGGTTTGTTACATCTTTATATGTGTCCACTTGTAAAATGTAGGGAGAGCTCTTAATATAGGTTCAGCCTTTTGACTAATCCCATTATGTTTTGACAAATAAATACTGTTTAAACCAACCTGATCTGAACTGGTCAATCTCATCTTATATCACCTAAGACTTGTAGTTTATTAAAATCATTATCTTTGTTAAAATTAAATTGTCAATAAATAGGTCCACATTTTGTTTGTCAGTTAAACTAATCATGTTCTTACAGATTATATTTATAAAGAATGTCATTTTAATTTATTTATATTTGTCAAAAAATACATCCCTAACATTTTGTGAATTGTGTTACTAAAATATTTTTAATTTCATTTTTATTTTATTTATATTTTTCAGTCAACCTGTGACGAAGAACACATTTCGTATGTATCGTGTTCTGGGAAAGGGTGGATTTGGGGAGGTGTGTGCGTGTCAGGTTCGAGCTACAGGCAAGATGTACGCATGCAAGAAACTCGAGAAGAAGAGGATAAAGAAGCGCAAAGGAGAACACATGGCTCTGAATGAAAAACAAATATTACAGAAGGTCAACTCACGCTTTGTAGTAAGTAATGGGACACTTTTCTGGTACTTCACTACACTACTTTCAGGGCCAACTCGCTCGTTGTAGTAAGTAACTGGACACTTTTCTGACACTTCACTACACTAGTTTTAGGGCCAACTCGCGCATTGTAGTAAGTAACTGGACACTTTTCAGACACTTCACTGCACTAGTTTCAGGGGCGGGATTCAGCTCAGTCAGTAGAATGCTCGTCTAAAGTACTTGGGTTGTAGGATCAAACCTCGTTATCTGACCTATTGGGATTTTTGTCATCCCAGCCAGTGCCCCATGGCTATTATAGCAAAGGATGTTGTATGTGTTCTTAAAGCCGCACACCCTAGTTCCATCCAGCGAAAATAAATTATAATTTGGTTAATCTACAAACCTGTAACACACTTAGATCACGTTTTTATCAAATGGAGTGAAAAAGCAGGTTTTATATCGATAAATACCATGGGAATCCCCATGTCCCAATTGCTTGAAATAATTTTGAAAGTTAGTATTCTGATGTCACCGGTAGATGTCGCTTGAAGCACAACAATGCCTACGTCACGACAAATTTCACAGACTTGGGGTGTGTTCGTTTCACCTCTCCTGGACATGTTCCAACTGTTCTGTCCTGGTTGTATCCCTTCTCCAGATATCGTAAGACTTAGCAAAATTATTGGTTTTAAGGGTTTGTAACGTTTCGTATTGAGACACTTACTTGTCTGAACTTTATTGTTACTGAAAATGTTCACGAACTGTGAAGAAAAATCTCACAAATGAACAACAACAAATCGGATGTTGATTGTGCGAACCGTGCACGAGAAAACAAACCGAACCAAAATGATAACGGTCACGTGATATACCAACGTCTGTGACATTGAAATGGAAATATCCCCTCTAAAAATAGATTGGACCTCGCTTGCTTAACGTTTTTTTGTCGACAGAACGTCTTGTGAAAAAATGCATTTCATGGTTTTACAAACATCAGGATTACCAAAAAGCACTTCAGGTGAATGGAAATGTGTATTCTAAATAATAAAATGTTAGTAAAGTGCAATTTTATTTGTGAAAAATGGGGTTTAATAGCGAAAAACAACGCCGTAATGGTTAACAAATAGCCGTAACTAGGGTGTGTCCCTTTAATACTAAATTATTTTATTTTATTAACCCAACTGAGCTAATATTAGGGAAATTCTCACTAGCTACTGCCAGTAGGAGCACTTTATCTGGACACTACTACATTTATTTTATTTAATGTTTTGGAAAGAGGGTATTGATTATTTATTTATACTGTGTTTGTTACAATAATTCCATTTCTTTCTCTTTTTTTGTGCAGGTTAGTTTAGCCTATGCATTTGAAACAAAGGACGCCCTGTGTCTCGTACTCACCATTATGAATGGCGGGGACCTGAAGTTCCACATCCACAACATGGGCAACCCAGGCTTCCCGGAGGATCGCGCCATCTTTTATGCAGCAGAGATCACGTGTGGGCTGGCAGACCTCCACAAGGAACGCATTGTATACAGGTAAGAACCGAAAGGCGATTGTCTGGAAACATCATCGTATAATCCAGAAAAACAACAGCTCAGAGAAAAACATCAAGATCAGTGTCCACAAACATCATCAGATAGTCCAGAAAAACATCGAGATCATTGTTCACAAACATCATCAGATAGTCCAGAAAAACATCGAGATTATGCTCCACAAACATCAGTCCAGAAAAACCTTGAGATCATAGTCCACAAACATCACTGTATAGTCCAGAAAAACATGGAGATCATGGTTCACAAACATCATCGTATGGTCCAGAAAAAACATGGAAATCATAGTGCACAAACATCATCAGATAGTCCAGAAAAACATGGACATCATAGTCCACAAATGTCAGATAGTCCAGAAAAACATGGAGATCATAGTCCACAAACATCATCAGATAGTCCAGAAAAACATGGAGATCATAGTCCAAAAACATCATCAGATAGTCCAGAAAAACATCTAGATCATTGTTCACAAATATCATCAGATAGTCCAGAAAAACGTCGAGATCATAGTTCACAAACATCATCAGATAGCCTCGGTTGTGTAGTGGTTATGCCATCAGACTTCGTATCCCACCTGAGGCAATGGGGAATTTTTCATGCCAGTACCGGTTTCAACCCAGAGTGAGTGCACCGCTAGGCTTAATGGGTAGGTGTACGGCCACATACACCGAGTTTCACCCACTTCACGGGTGCGATTATGGGTGTGTATCCCGAGTGTATGATCCCACATGGGGGATGATTACCCGGCATGCATTGCAGGTTCCGTGTACCCAGGCTCGTTTGATACTGAAATAGCTCAACCGACAGCAAGCATGGAGCATGGACCTGTCAAGTAGTCCTATACCGAAATGGAAATACTGCGGCTTCACCATTCATCTCATCATCATCCATGTTTGTAATGTCAAAAAATACAAAAAAAATTCTTTGTCTTTGTGGCAAATGTTTGTGGCGTTTTAAAAAAAACCCCAGAACATCAGAAAGTGCACAAACATCAGATAGTCCAGAACTTGGATAACAGTCCATGGTTAGGGTAATCATTGCTAGAGTTTTCATAAGTGAAAAATTATACTTTAGTGTGTTGTATGATAGGTAAATTAATGTATTTAAAAATGCTTGGTGATCTTTTTGTCTTACACATTCAGAGATTCTTTTGTCGCACATATATTGTTCTTTTAATCTTCTTTTGACTTCTATTTTTTCAATTCTAACATTTAGGTTTTCTTTGATACCAAATTACTGAGATTTTGGAGATTGTTTCTTTTGTTTTTCTCTTCAACAATTCAATTATTTTCATTTTGTGATTTTATTTTTATTTTGTGGAAGCTTTTTGTTACTGTTTTCTTGCTCACTGTAGTTTCTGATCTGGAAATTCCATTTAGCTGCACAATGTAAATTTTTTATTTCTTAATAGCAATTAGTATTTTAATTCTGTAGATTTGTTTTCTTTAAATTTTAGCTGTCTCTAGTTGTAGGATGCTTAAACTAACAACATACACTTCTTTTCTTCCAGGGATCTGAAACCAGAAAATATTTTGTTAGATGATAATGGTAAGACTATCACAATAGTTTTTAGTGGAACTCTCGCCCATCTAGTATTTTTTAATTATTTAACCACTTAGAATACATTATTCAATGCATGTATCTATTATGTCATGGCCAGTCTTAGATAAAAGTATTAATTTCGCAATTAACAATTAAAAGGTAGAAAACATGTTTTGTGTTAAAATATATTTTGTTTTAATGTGATGAGGTACTTGTAGATGTTGTAAGTTCTTAAGTTATTATGTGTGTTACAAGTGTCTTGTCTTCCTTTGGGTACCTGTATATTTGTCTAAAAGTTTAAAACAAACTGCACTGATTTGGTAATAATATTTTCTAATAGACAACCTTTTATAGGAATTTATACACTTTATAATATATGTAAACAGTAAAGAGAACAGTGTTGTAAGGAGATAAAATGAGGAATAAAATATATTTTAAAAAATTTAAAAATGGTGAACTTGTTGATTCTTTCTTCGTTATTTAATTAAAGCTGACATCATCATTACAAGTGGTATTTTTGTTTGTATTTTAGGTCATGTTCGGATATCGGACTTGGGACTGGCTATAGAAATCCCTGCTGGCGAATCAATTAGAGGACGAGTAGGGACTGTTGGATACATGGGTAATTTTATACTTGTTGCTTTATTTTATGTACAGCAAATAATCATGTTTATAGTCTGTGTGGTTGAAGATAAACTACAGCAACTGCAATAGTATTATGAAACACTAATGTCACTGTGGTGTAACACTTGTATGCAACATTTGTATGACTTTGAGAAATTTAAAATCTTGGAATATTAGAGGTATGTTTAACATAGTCGGTGGGTGGCATTTAGCTCAGTCACTTTAGTGCTTGCATCACTACATCAGTGGATCCATTCAACTGCTTGGATTTTCTCTCGTTCCTACCAGTGCACCACAACTGGTCAATGGCCATGGTATGTGCTTTCCTGTTTGTGGGAAAGTGCATATGAAAGATCCCTTGCTGCTAATTGAAAAATGTATCGGGTTTCCTCTGATGACCACGTGTCAGAATTACCAAATGTTTGACATCCAATAGCCGATGATTAATTAATCAGTGTGCTCTAGTGTTTTCGTTAAAACAAACTTTAACTTAAATCAAAATAATTGCTCATCAAAAATAATATAAACTTATAATGTAAAGGTTACTATATTTTTGACTCTCCTTTATGAATTAAGAAGGCGAGATATAGCTACTACTATTCCAGTAGCAGCAATGGCATCAAATTTTGCATTAAAGTTTAATGTTAAAGTTTTGTGTTAGATTAGTTTTTCACAAACTAAAAGTCATAAGTCAATGAAACTTGGTTTGTGCTTGCACCTGTGAGTGTTTATCATTATGCATCAGGGCTTCTAGATTATGGTAGCCTCACTCCCATGACTAGTGATATTCAATGATGGGCTAGTAAATAACTACTATTGTCATGCCCTACAGCTAGTAAAAAAAAAAGTGAAAGTTTTTAAGCTCAATCTCCCTGATTATTACTATTATTTAGTAAAATTGTATTAACTTAAAGTAATCGTTGCTAGTACATTGTTAAAATCATTGATCCCATGACTAGTGGATTTTATAAAAATTCTAGAAGCCCTGGTGAACTAAAGCATTTTATTCCACAGAATTGTTGATGTCTTTGGTTGCTTGTAATGAGTTTAATGAAATGTAGTTAGTTTATTGGGGACACACAAGTAATTGAGTGAATAAATACAGTTGATAAGATTGTTTTCAGTGTGAAGAACCATAACTTTGAACCTAACCAGTTCTGGTATTGTCAGACCTCAAATTAAACACTCCACAACATAGGAGGAGTATCTAGTGTAATCAGCAGGGGCTCTTTTAGTCACATGTTTGATCTTTTAAGTGTGACACCTAATCCACTTGACTAGTGGCCAGGCCTGGTTCTTATAAAACTGTTAAGTCTAGACTCAAGACTGATAAGAGTCTGAGACTAATGCCATAGCAATGTCATGCAAATTGCATATGTGTATGATGTCATTTAGAGATTTGAGTCTTAGACAATAAACCATGGGTCTTGGTGAACTTTCTATTCAATGATGTCAGTTGTCCATGCCTTGACTGTTTTTTATTATTATTATTATTGCTACAAAATGAAGCCTGTAACCTATTTGTTTATGATCTTTCAGCTCCGGAGGTTGTTAAAAATGAAAAATACACCTTCAGCCCGGACTGGTGGGGTCTCGGGTGTATCATCTATGAAATGATAGAAGGCAAGGTAAGAAAATATATGCAGTAGAACTTTTATTGGATTAAAACAAAATGGTTTAATGTTTTTCCTTGGTCAAAACAAGATGTAATCATGAATTTTTAAATGATTTTTTTTACTGAAGAAGATGGGCACTTTTTTTTTTATGTCCGTTTTAAGTTTGGTTTTTTATATTGTTTGTTCTTTGGAGTTGCCCAACCACCATCACCACCATCACTAATGTTAAATTGTTCAGTGGTTGTCAGTGAATTTAAGCCTTTCATAACTTACTTCATGATCCTCAAATTCAAAAGACATTTTAACCAACACACGTGAACACTTCTGATTCATGTGAATGATTAGTGGATGCTACAATGTGCAGAGGTGTTGTGAAACAAAGACGCTTTTTTTCTTCTTCCATTGATTTAATTTATTGAATTTTTTTCTCTTTGTTCCCCCAGGCGCCATTTCGTGCTCGAAAGGAGAAAGTGAAGCGCGAGGAAGTAGATCGACGGGTGAGAGAGGACCAAGAAACATACTCAGCTAAATTCTCAGAGGATAGTCAGTGTATATGTAAAGTTGTAAGTATTGTACACTGATGGCCCTTGAACTTAGGAGATATAAAAAAAATCCAGACTTTTGTTTTGCAATGCCTGAAGATATTGATATGAAATTTTTTATATATTATGTATTGTTACTGATCAACTTTAACTTTTATGGTGATTTACCCACTTTTCACAGAAGTATGTCCTTTGAATTTAGAAGATATGAAAAACATTTTGAGTTTGGTAGGGGACATGTATTGCTTTAGCAGTACTAACATAATGCTTGTTTTTCAGAACATTTTGAGTTTGGTAGGGGACATGTATTGCTTTAGCAGTACTAACATAATGCTTGTGTTTCAAAAAATTCCTGTATGTTTTTAAAAGCCAGTGACATGTAAGCTGCACAATGGTTCATCAAAAAAATTGTGCTTCGTTTAACGACACCACTAGAGCACATTGACATTTTGGTAATTTTGACATAGTCTTAGAGAGGACATTTTTCCATTAGTAGCTAGCTATCTTTTATATGCACAGACAAGATAGCACATACCAGTCTTTGATCTCCCAGTCGTGATGCACTGCCTGGAACAAGAAATAGCCCAATGAGCCCACTGATGGGGATTAATCAAAGACCAACTGCACATCATGCGAGAGCTTTACCACTGGGCTGCATCATCTCTCTCTCCCCCACCTCCCCCCTCTTCCTCCTTCCTTCCTCCTCCTCCCCCCCCCCCCCCCCCCAAATTGTGTTGTAATTTTCTACGGCGTTGTTTTTCAGCTGCTTCAGAAGGATCCAACCTGCAGGCTAGGTTGTGGCCCTGAAGGAGCCAGAGAGGTTAAATCTCATATATTTTTCAAGAATATCAATTTCAAGAGATTAGAGGCTGGCATGTGGGATCCTCCATTTGTACCGGATGTAAGTCACTCTATCTTTAAACCACTCGCTAATTATTTCATTCATTCATTCAGTCATTCATTCATTCAGTCAGTCACTCTTTAAACCACTTATTTATTCATTCATTCAGTCACTCTATAAACCATTTCATACATTCATTCATTCATTCATTTATTCATTCAGTAGATACTTAAACCACTGACTTTAATACATCTAACATATAAGTGTATTATTTTGTGTTAAATTGTCAAAGTTAACAATAAAACACAATATCATTATCCTGTAATTTACTTACTTTTAAAAAGCTGATTATTTTTATGCATAATATTATAATGCTTTTTCAGGTTAAACATATCGTGAATTAGATATAAGTTGTTTCGGAAAAATTTTATTGATCTAAATTTTATTATCAGTATTTTTAATCCTAGTATCACATTAATTGCTGTTTTACAGTTTGTATTTATAGTACTGGTGGGTGTATTGTGTGTGTTATTATTACAGCCCCGAGCAGTGTACTGCAAGGATGTACTAGACATTGAACAGTTTTCCACGGTCAAAGGTGTCAACCTGGACGCCAGCGATGACTCATTCTACAGCAAATTTAACACTGGCAGCGTATCCATACCCTGGCAATATGAAGTAAGTCATTGTTTCAGCTTCACTACCTTGGCCTGTGCTTATCAAACTGAAATATCAAGTAAGAAACCTGGCCTGTGCTTATCAAACTGAAATATCAAGTAAGTCTACTCGGCCTGTGCTTATCAAACTGAAATATGAAGTATGTCATTGTTTCAGCTTCACTACCATGGTCTGTGCTTATCAAACTGAAATATCAAGTTAGAAACCTGGCCTGTGCTTATCAAACTGAAATATCAAGTAAGAAACCTGGCCTGTGCTTATCAAACTGAAATATCAAGTAAGAAACCTGGCCTGTGCTTATTAAACTGAAATATCAAGTAAGTCTACTTGGCCTGTGCTTATCAAACTGAAATATAAAGTAAGAAACCTGGCCTGTGCTTATTAAACTGAAATATCAAGTAACAAACCTGACCTGTGCTTATCAAACTGAAATATCAAGTAAGAAACCTGGCCTGTGCTTATCAAACTGAAATATCAAGTAACAAACCTGACCTGTGCTTATCAAACTGAAATATCAAATAAGTCTACTTGGCCTGTGCTTATCAAACTGAAATATCAAGTAACAAACCTGGCCTGTGCTTATCAAACTAAAATATCAAGTAAGTCTACTTGGCCTGTGCTTATCAAACTGAAATATCAAGTAAGTCTACTCGGCCTGTGTTTATCAAACTGAAATATCAAGTAAGTCTACTCTGCCTGTGCTTATCAAACTGAAATATCAAGTAAGTCTACTCTGCCTGTGCTTATCAAACTGAAATATCAAGTAAGAAACCTGGCCTGTGCTTATCAAACTGAAATATCAAGTAAGTCTACTTGGCCTGTGCTTATCAAACTGAAATATCAAGTAAGAAACCTGACCTGTGCTTATCAAACTGAAATATCAAGTAAGTCTACTTGGCCTGTGCTTATCAAACTGAAATATCAAGTAAGAAACCTGGCCTGTGCTTGTCAAACTGAAATATCAAGTAAGTCTACTCGGCCTGTGCTTATCAAACTGAAATATCAAGTAACAAACCTGGCCTGTGCTTATCAAACTGAAATATCAAGTAAGTCTACTCGGCCTGTGCTTATCAAACTGAAATATCAAGTAAGTCACTCGGTCTGTGCTTATCAAACTGAAATATCAAGTAACTCATTGCTTGGACTTCAATACCTTGGTCTGTGCTTTTTTATTTCAACATGTCAAAAAAACACTTGGTTAGCCCATCCTTTTAACCAAATAAAACAACTTAGTTTTGTCTTTGTCTTTTTTCTTGTCTTTTTTCCTTCTTTTTTCTTTTTGTCTGTCTTAGCAATTACATCACAAAATAGTGACAGCAATGAAAGTGGAGGCATCAGAGATGAATAAAACCTCCACAGTTCCAGATATAACTATTATTAGAACACTTCCTTGTTCTTTGATTAAAAGAAACACAGTTGCCCCCTGCTAACTTTTCAAGACATTGCAGTTTCCTGGATTTTTATTTTTTTTAAATTCAATGTCATTAACCTCTATGAAGCGTAAAGCTAGTAATGCTGAATTAAAACTGTTTTATTTGTATTTTGCATTAGGAAAGTAGTAAAATTTTCGTAAAGTAACATTACAATTTTAAGAGTGGGCTGGGATAGGTTTAGTTTATCTTTAATAGAGAGAGAGAAAAAAATTCACCAAGTACATAATTATTTTTGTTTAATAATAAAAAGTAAATGAATAATGGAAATTATATATATATATTTTTTTATTATATAATATCTTACATTTTCAGTGCAATCAAAGTATGTGATATTTTTCAGATCACATACTTTAAGAATTTGATAACTTTGCAAATTAGATGTAAATTAGTCACGGTCACGGCACTAGGTACATTTAAGCAAACGTACTTGGGTGACACTCCATGATTGACATATATATTCATAGTCATCAAATAAAAACATTTCAATGGCAATTTGACACTGAAAGCTGTCCAGCGTTCAGAAAAAAAACCCATTAGGCATAACTTTATTTTGATGTAAAGACATCCAAAATGACGTCATTCGAGTTTGACATCATTTCCATTGAAAAATAAACCGCGCCACATATTCTTACGTCATTTGAATATCTAGTAATGGCGGCCTGGAATTAAAGTTGCGTGTACAATTTACAAAAACATGTTGTGTTAAGCTTGAGCTTATATGATAAAGAGATTAATACCCTCAGAGGCTCGCATAATACAGTTTTTATTCCTAATATATGATATTGATGATACCGACAAACACTCTGGTAATAACCTCTATATATTTTGTTGTTGATTAATTCCTGAATTGTCAGATGAACTTTTCACCACTCACACCTCAATTTATTTTTAATAATAAGAAGAATCATGTCTCATAGAGTTTGTGTTTTGTATTTTCTAATTTCAGATGATAGAAACCGAATGTTTCAAAGAGTTAAATGTTTTTGGTCCGGACGGTGGGCCGAGTCCCGATCTGATAGAGGATCAGCCTCCCCCCTCCCCGCAGCGAGGCTTCTTTGACAGGTTATTTCACAGGAGAAGAGTAAGTGGTACTACTAATAGGTGCTGTTGGGCAGGAACAGTAAGTGACAACTTGTATCATTGATAGAGGGAAATCGTGGTAAACTGACACTGGCCTTGGAGCAGAAAACTACCTCAGTTGGTTGTCACATGCGATTGCCAAAAGTAGACTTAATCTTACGCTTTGTAGCAGATTTTACCTCTCTCAGAATCGACAGTTTCTTGCAATTTTCCATTCATTAAACATTTACCTGTTGTACATGTGTAATATTTGGTGATTACGGTCTAACAGTCTGGAATTCATAATCCTTAGGAAACTTTGATGGGTATGTAGATAACTAACGGAACAAATCCTTTTTGGACAGTAATCACCAAGTTAAGTTATTATTGTTCTGTGTGAAGTCATTTAACTGCACTAAAGTAAAACCTCGGTTACGATGCCCTTGGTTATGATGGAGGAATTGTCTCTGTGGGCACTTTACCACTAAGAAAAGATGAAATTGCATTAGTGATTATGAACAGCCTTCTATACTGACACAAAATACACATATCTTTTTATGGCTGAATATAGAGTAAAATGGGGGGTGGTGGTGAGTTAAACCCCCATACTTTTATATTAATTTTTATTATTATAATCTCTAACCTGCCCACGTACTCCCACTTACCAAAAAAATTAAACAAGTTGAATATTATATATATTGCCTGACAGTGTTTACTGGAATAAAAAAAAAAAGAAGATATATAAAAGCATGACAAGTTTTTGAAATTTTATTTATTTGGGGTTAAATTTTCATATTGTCAGTTCCATAAACGTGGAATATTTAATTTTTCTTCAGACTTTGCTATATAGGCAAGAAAACAATTGCAAAACGGTAGTGATCACTTGGGAAATCCCAGTCGTTCACGTTCACTTTTAGAAACTGCTTAACATTCAAGTTCACTTGAAGAAAACATGCTACTGGATATCAGTATAATCCATTTGTTTGCATTCACGTTCGTTTGTTGAAACAAAAATGCCATGACGTGTATCACGGTCGCAGTGTGTCACACACATCCATTTTGAAAAGTGTCACTTTACCAGGATTTCCCACAGCTCTTGACACTTAAACTGGTTCCTCGGGGTCTTCATTCAGTTGTATGTTTTACTCATCTTCTAGTTAAACTCCTTTTATTAAGCATACTGACTCAAGAAAACACCATCATTTTAGTGGCATTTACTCTTTTATTAATCAATTATTTTCAGGATTTATTTCTGTTTCCTCGTTTAATGTTTTCCTTTATTTAATGAGTTAAAGATAATGTTTGAGTTAGCTGCTATTAAATTTTTTTATCACACTAACAGAGCTCTTCTGGTGCCTATTGAGAATGCCAGTTTCTGTATAATTATTTAATGATTTAATGATTATAGCCAGACAAACTTCATTGTATTTCCTAATACATTGTATATATTTTTTGTACTTTTTATATTATTGGGAGGTAAAATCCAGTTTAGGATACTAACAATAATATTATCAGAAATGCATTTAATGTACAGAAATTTATATTGTAAACAAGAAAATGTATCTGATAATTATGTAACTAGCCATTAAAATGGCTCTTTTCGTTGAAAATATGTTAACATGGCAACAAACCCAGGATGCTCTCTTTAATATTTTTTCTTATTACAGTTTTCTTTATTTTTCATTTAGCTCTGTTAAGACATTTCTGTTAATTTATTATTTTCAACTGTTTGATGTAAAATCTGGATATTCTGTAAGCCATCCTTTAAAATCCCAAATTTTAATTTGGATTCATAATTTACATTAAGTACTCAAAGCTGGATTTCCCACTGGCAAGGCAAATCAGTTTTGTTTCGGTGTGGTAAATAATTTAAGAATTTTGACAAAATGTGGATTTTTTTAATATTGTTGGACATGGTAGTTTATTTAACTAATTAAACTCAAAACAAGATGAAATCACCGACTTGTTATTTTAGTGAATTGCATTCAAAAACCAACAAGAGTTGGGAGGGAGTATTTGGGAGATATCACACCCCTGAACATGATTAAGTGTCTTGAGTGAAATTGATTTATCACCAATATGTGTAAATCATTTGTTTTCCAGGTGGATGTGCTAAATTAAAATGGCTAAGTTGGAAACATTTGATGTACTGTTTCTGTAATGTGGAGGTGACATGTTTGCCGTCCTTTAGAACTAAATCTACATGAATTCTTTGGGCTGATATTGGTGCATACTTTTCATTTAGCTATCATTGATGCTGATGCTTATTGTAAGATTGTATTTGTTTTTCAATTTTCCAGAGGCATGAACGAAACTCATAAGAAGACAAATCAACGGTGATGTCCATTTATTGTTGCTATGGAGACACAATTTCAGCAGCATAGTTTTAAAGTGAGAAAATGTGATACGTCAATGTACCAGAAGCCACACTTGTATGTGAATAAGACCACAGTTAGTTTGTGCGAGTGTTTGATGTCTCACGGTTCTTACCATCTGTTAACGAGTCGTGTGTGGGAGGGGGGGGAGACAGGTGGTGAGCGGCAGATGGATGCATTAGACTGTGTTAGCGGCAAAATAGCTGTCGCCACTAGTGTTCCGTGAAGAAGAAAAAAAGTTCAATCTATTAAATTTTTTTACGGAGATTAAAAAAACCCGTACAAGATATATAAAAGATTTATATATGCATCCGCTTGCCAAATGACTATTTCATGTTGGTGCACTCGATAATTTCAGTCATTTGTTTGCCACATTTGATGTGACATTTTTGCAGATTTCTTCTTTGTGTTCGTGGCCAATGTTTTAGTTTTCTTTGAGGTATGATCATCGATGTTGTATGTTGTAATCCGTGTCTCATGCAGTGCTACCTCAGTGAAAAGCGTATTTTAAAGAAAAAAAGAGAAAAATAAGAGAAAAAGTACAGCCGGGTGGATAACGATCTTGTGTTGGAGTGCTGCAGGAAATGAGCTTCAGCCTAACGCAACCAGTATTAATCTGATTCCAAGAAAAAATTAAACAAAACAAAAAGAAGAAAAAAACTACAACAAAAAAAACATTTACTCATCTTGTTCTCCATTGCTCAGGAGTGGTTTCCCTTTGTTTTGGAGGAATTGCATGGGAGTGCTCTCCCTTCCATAAGCAGGAGGTGCACTGGGGAGTAATGATTGTTGTCACAGTTGAATTACTGCTCGGTCCAGGCTGGTCTCCTACCGAAGCATAATGAACACTTTTAATACTTACTTATATATATATATATACATATATTATATATTATTTATCTGGTAGTCAGAAATATACAATATTTTGCATTCAGGCACCCCACATGTCTGCTCAACGCACCGTGCACATGATTTCATTCTTCACTTTGTACTGTAAATCATAAAGATCACAAATTTAATATACCGAAGGTACTCTGTCCTATAACAATGTGGTACTTCTGTCTAAAACTTACGTTTCTTGCCAGAACGGTCAATTTTCACATCTAGAACTTTGCAAAATTTATTTCCAAGTGTATAATCACATAAAATCTTGTCTTTTAAAATTCTATCTGGTAATGAGTAAAATGTTTACTTTCGAGATCATTTCAAGTGCTTTGAATTCCCACACTTGTAGATTCCCTGGGATGTAACTTTTAATGGTATCATCATGTTTACTCCTCCCAAACAGGTATACCAAGAAGCAGGGCTAGCTTGGGCGCTCCCCATATTCACAATGTACAAATTCTAAAAACAATTAGAATATTTTATCTTTGTTTGGCAAAATAATTGCATGTAATAATGGATATTTTGTTGGAAAATAACTGGGTTTTAGCCATGTTTGAAGTTCAGTAGATATCTTGTCAAAATGTTCTGTTCCTGGAGAACTAGCCTTACGTAGTGTTGGGAGTTTCATCAATAATCGTCTGTTATCATCTGTTTGTACCAGCTGATCAACTCGAGATTATAATTGGTTACAGTTGCATAAACATGACAAGTATTATGATTGTTAAGACCAAGTACCTAGTGTTGTGTTCACCAGGACTGAACCCACAAATGGCAAAGTTTACCATCTACATCTGCTTTCTTCATGTACATATAAAAATAAAGACACTCCGGTATATTTTTTTCACTACATCTAAACTGTAGGAACTGCAGTTAACATTTTCCACAAGAATTTATTGTGGATTTTTTAAACTGATCATTGCATCGGAAGAGCTGATAATTTGTTATTATTAACAATCATTGACACATCACTAACTTCAAGATGCAGCCTTGAGTTTCTACACTTTAGGACGGCCAAGAATAAACACACTGTATTACCACTTATCCAAAACCGCTCCAACTCGAAAACTGTACTATTTTAAAATGGGGCATTTAAAAACAAAACTACACAATATTGACACTTGACTTAACACATTTGTTTAGGAAGCACTTTTTGGATGAATAATAAAATATATATTTGAAAGAAAACAATAACAATTATTTTTGTGCAAAACACAATGTATCAGTACAGTAATATTGCATTATGGCATCGTACTGAATACCACTTCAGAGTAGCATACCTAATATAGGTAACAAATCCAACTTGTAATTGATAAACTGACTTCTAAACAACAAACAAGATATCCCAGTCAAGTCTGCTAATAGACTGGTTTGCTTAATCTAGTTCAAAATTGTGCGATTTGCTTTGATAACTGCATAGTACAGATTTTGGGAGAAGAAAGCAAAATGACAGATTCTTAATACCCATTGGAATGTTTAATTTTAAACAGAAACAACAATTATGTCGTAATCATTTTATATATTTTATTATTGAAGTAAACAAGGTAAACGTTACTGTTGGTAACAAGTTAGTGTGACAACACTGATCAGGCACATCAGTCTTTCCTGTTAGTAGTACAGTTTTCGAGTGAACAAGCATTTTGAGTAAACAAGGATATGTACAAAAATAAATATCCAAAGCAAGAAACTTATTTTTAATCAGAACCAGCATACACGTTTTTTTTTAGGACTAAGCACCTTGAACAACATAAAATACAGGGGCCCATTTCACAAAACACATTAAGTTTACATCTGCGACTAGTAGTTATACCAGTCATACGTTTACACATGTTTGGCATCTATTTCACACACAATATTACATCATTGTGGAAGATTGAGCATTTTAAGTACAAAAGAAAATGAAATATGTGTACTTCAATTTATATTAGTGTTCTGTTAGTGGTAATAAGAATCGTGGTTTAGTCATACATAGCAAAACTAGACTTACGATGCTTTGTGAAATTGGGCCCTGGCCTGTATGCTTGAAAAAAAATACCCTTTTTTTAGTGCCGAGTGTAAAAGAATCGCATTTGCATGAAACAGTGGACCTCGTGGGTAGAGAGAAGGATTTACACCCAACTCATCTCCCACCCGTTGTTACGGGCCTCGACCAGTCATGCAGGACCGTTACGAGGTAGTAAGAAAACATTTTGATTGCTTTGTATTGTCTTGCTAAATTTATACAAACGATTTGTTTCATTTGGTATGGTCTTAATGTTTTAAGATTTTATGATTCACCGAATATCATTGTTTTTCTCTGGTATATTTAATACATAATGCATTTATTTATAATTACACTGGTACATTATCATAGACTAGCTCAAAAATAGGTTTGGTCTGACCATATATTTCAAGTCCATGGTGAAATTCTGTTTTTAGTTGTACTTGTTGTACTCCAAAAACAAGTTGCAATAATAATGAGCTACGTTTTGTCTGAATGTTTGGGAAGAAAAAACCCTGACTTGGTGTGAAAACATTCCCAAACCTTTGTGACGAATTTGTTACATTGATACCTCTGGATTGTCTTAAATGCCAAAAATACACATCTTTCTCTGGATCTGTATCTTTTAACTGTATGTGAAAAGGTTAAAGATAGTTGTTGATCAAGCCATGACCTAAGTTAATGTAAGTATGTACTTTGGAGAGTAAAATTAATTTATTGTTTTAAAACAGTTATGTGGCTTGTTTTTCGAATCTGAATGTCACAATGTTGCTTTCAGTGGTTCAGTGTCACGGTTGCTATCATGGTAAAACAAATTACATTTGTTAAATTGAAACAGTTTTTCTAAGTTTTTAATATGATGTTTTAAAGAATCGGTTACTAATGCTAACTCAGATGCAGATGTGACATTTATTAAATACATTTAATCCCATCATATATATGGGGCAGTTCCCAGTTATCAACATTATCATGAGTATATACAAAGTTACAAACTATTCTGGTGGTTGGGGCTGGGTAGAAGGTTAATGTTGAGGTATGCTTTTAAAATAAGAAAGCAATTTCATGTATGCATTTAGGCGGGTAGACTGCTAAAAAGAACACATTTTGGATGTTTTTGAAAAATGTTGATAATTAAAAAAACACCCAAAAAACAAAACATTTCCTTCTTTAAAAAACAACAAAAATGCATTTTATGGATAATTAAAACGTTTGTGCTGTAATCTCAGATACTGCAATATTGAAGGTTATGAGATTATTTTTTGGTCAGACTTGAATGATGTTTTAAACTTTGTTTCATAATGGTAAAAAATGCCAACATCTGCAAGTTAGCGCGTAAGTTCTGTTATTTTCAGACTGATGTTTATTAGGCCAGGAATGAATATTAGTTGTACTTGTCTAACAGAACCCAATGCATGTCGGTTTTCAGTTTAATGGAAAAGTTAGCTATTGCGGCCACTTTTCTCACATACAAGACAATAATAAGTATTTTTCTCTGAGACAGTAACACACACATCCATTTTGAATGTGGGCATTTCTCCAGGTTTGAAAATGACAATTATCCAGAGATGTTTCTGACCCTGTTAAAATGCACAGTTTCAGTGATTGTTTCGTGTCCGGTTGTCAATGTGAATAATTGTGTTTGAATTCCTAACAACTCTGTTGGTTAAGTGAACACATAGATAGGGCATAGTATACAGTATTTGACCAGTTTAAATTTGTAGCAGTGTTTTTCTGTTACGAAATGTGTAGCAGTGTTTTTCTGTTACGAAAGCTTTGACATGATGTTGACTTGGCAGATGACAACTGCCAGCATACAGTACTTGTATAATATGTATCTGAAGATACATTCGAACATGTTTGGAATTAATCTTTTTTTTCAGTATCGATTGAATTTTGTTTCATAGCAACACATTAGCAGCACGTACTAGATGGAAGTAACTGTTTTTGTGAATATATTAGGACAGGGTAAAGAACTTTTATGAAAAAACAAAAGGTCACTTCTGTCATTATACCTTAGGAAATGTGTATCTAGTGTTGCTACTGTTAAATATTTATGGACTAAAAATAATCTGTGGTGTTTAATTGTCAATGTCAAGCGTCTTCAGTTGGCAGTTTGTTACAATGAAGAAGTAAAATATGAAGTAACATGCATAAAATAAAATACATTGTGTCTAAACGATTGTTTATTGTGCTTTGTTCACAATGCTAGTATCTTCACCAGCATGTACAGTGTGTGCTTCCTCGTGTGTCCTATGTAATACAATAGTTTAGGCCTGTTTTCCATTAATGACATTCTGTGCAAAAATACTTTTCCTTGTCTGCTTTTCTTTTTCACAAGGGATTCCTGTATGCTTTACTTTCTTTTATTAGATTTATTTGGAGAATGCTTATTACGTGTATATCAGGGCCCATAATTTTGAAGCTATGTTAGTGCTACACAATCATGAATCTATCCTAAGCTATGGCATCACTATGGCATTAGCAGTAAGGATGTTATAGCCTAAGAGGGTTGTACGGTTCCGTAGTGTTAAGATAGCTTCACAAATCCCTAGCCAATGCCCATATTTTCAAAGCGCTCTTAGCATTACCAAATTGTAAAACCATCATAGACTGTGATGTTACTACAGCACATGCCATAGTGACGTCATAGCTTAAGATTATTTTACTATTTTGAAGTGCTAAAATAGCTTCGAAACTGGGGGCCCAGGTTCTTAAAATTAAGGTCCTCCATATTCATGTGCCCAGCCGTTTTCTTTCACATATTGGTGGTTATAATTTGATTGCTGTGATCCCTACACCACCATTATAAAGTAGAGGAATCTTCTGTTCTGTGTTTATCAACAGGCCTTGTTCTGCTGTTTACTGGTAAACTTCAAGACTTTCCAATAATGTTGTCCATGTTCTCTACAATTAGTACCACATGTTTGGACAATTACCTTCTCCATTATGCCTCCAGCAAACATTTATTTATTTTTGAACAAACGGGGGTGGGTTTGGGGTTTTTTCCCCACACGTGGAGTGCCCACATGTGGAAATGTGTATGTGGAGAAGGTCTGGTGTATATGCTCTATATTGATAAACATTTGCATGGAATTGTGTTAATGAAAAATTTTGATACTAAATGTATATATAATTTAAAAAATAGTTGTGAAGTAAGATTATTTTAAGATATTTGATACTGTGTCCAAAGCCAAAGTGATGGTGTCAGTGTATGTTCAAACTATAGGTTTCCACATCAGTAAACAAAAAACCACCATATTGGGTGCATAAAAAGAATATTTTTTACTGTTGAAGATTGTCATTTTCCCTGACGGAAAACCATCCCATCAGATTTGGAAATCCTGCATGAACATATCAGTTTTGGTATTACCGGTAATAATATTTTGAATATTTGTGTCTTAAGAATATATCATTAGGAAATGTTTTCAATTTGTACCCTTTTATTGTTTGTTTATGTTACAGAGCATACATGTAATAGCAAAAAATTACGATAATATTAAGAAATGTTTGGGGTACAAATACAAATGTACAACATTAGGCTTTTCTTAAAAACAAAAGGTTTGGTTTGTGCAATCTGACCATGTGCTTATAAAATTGTCAGACTCTCACCTTTAATAAAGTAACATCCATCCATCCATCCAGCAGCTAGACAAAGGTTTCCATACTTTACTAATGTCACAATTCTCAAATTTTACGAAGTCCGTGTTTCTTAAATGCAGTATTTTAAGTATTGCAAAGAAACATAAGTTCTATACATGTAAGACAAAACAAGAATTTGTAAATTTGGCCATGATGTTCTATAGGTGTGCAGCCTGATTCACGAACATGACAGTGTGGCACAAAACAAAATGACTGCCCTGACTTTGTAACCATTATAATTAAATTTTCGTTACATTCATTGCAATATAATGTCATCCCATTGGTTCAGTCATAGCAACGGGAGTTTGTTCAATTCTCGATGAACAAAAAAATTACGCCATCAGGGAACGTCATATCTGATGACTTCATTTAATATGGGCAAGTTGTCTTATTTAGAGTGATTGTTTATGGATAAAAATAATTCAAAATAAAGTATAAAGATTTAGTGTTATTATTGGCAAGTATGATACAAATTTGATTATAAGTATTGTCTCTTATTTCTTTTACGTTCATCTGGGTATGAACAAAACAAATCATTCACAAACTTATTTGAGAACGGCTTCGCCAATTTACACAGTTTGTGGATGATTGTTTTTGTTCATACCCCGATGAACGTAAAAGAAATAACAGATAATCTTTAAGTAGCGTGTTTCCAACTAATGTAGCCTTTTTTTAAAAAGGCTACAAAAACAGAACAAAATACTGAAATTTCCTTTTTTTAGAATATCAATATCTGTTTGTCCAGTGCATATTTGATCATCCTAAATGTTTGTAGCCACTCAATATGGAATTTTGGCCAGTCATCTTGTATGTATCAATTTAATTTTATTTGCCAACTTAAAAAAAACCCACCACATAATTTGAAATGATTGGTTCAAACTCGTAGGGAATCACATATGTTTTTTACCAATGCCTGTTGGCGCAAAGTGAGTTTCCCAGTTGCTCCTTTCTTCTGATGCTGCTTGTGACACCATGAATGTTTGGGTGTGACATGTGATTGTGTGGATAATGTGATTTCTATCTGTATGTCGGGTCCTACCTCATGATTGGGAGGATACAGGCATGTTAGTGAGAATCACAAGTTTGATCATTAACCAGGGTTGAGCTACATTTCCGTATGTCTTTTGTGTGAATCCACAAATCCATGTCTATGTTAATTATTTCCATTTACCCACAATACATATGCATGTGTAGTCATCCATGAATGCATATTGAGAGACATTCATTTCTAAAGGACACTGTAAGATTTTTTATCAGTTTAGACTTCTCGCCCATATTGATGATGATGATTCCTTTTGTATGACATTTCTTTTACGATTCCACACATTCGTCATCCCTGTATCCAAGACAAATGGCTTGAAGAGCAATTCCAATTTCACATACACGGATCATATGCAGTTTGCAGATAGCATAAAAACGGACATGGCAGACACATTATTTTAATAATTCACGGAAAATGGACAGAAAAAAAAGACATGGAAATAGTTAGTAACTAGGACCATTAGTTACTGGTTTGTAGCCAGTTTCACACTTCCCTAAGGTTACATCACCCAGTTGACCAGCAATGCCAAAGTTTAATCTTTGAAGTCTGGTAATCCGCACAACTAGAGGTCAACTACTGCAAGATTCTTAATTATTGCATTAATTTTTTGAAGTCAATAGAGTGTTTTTTAACATTCTATTTATGTTTTTAAAACATTGCGCTATGTAAGAAATCCATTTGATGATTATTCTATTTCCAATGCCATGTTTCTGTCTGCTTAAAGTCACTGACCATAGTTACTGATGTGTGTACCTGGCCTGGTGCTTATAAAACTTAAAGAGTCTAGGCTCGAGACTCTAATAGAGTCTGAGACACTAATGTCATGGCAGTGCCATAAAAATTGTATATGTGTGTGACATCATTAGAGATTGAGTCTGGACAACCTTTATAAGTATGGGCCCAGGAGGCTACTAATGTCACTGGGATTAGTGTCTTTAATGTTGGTGTGTATTTTTGGGCAAGTATTAAAAGTGCTATTTCATAGTTACAAGTGCTATATTTCATTGTTTTTATATTTATTTGTATAAATAACCTCTTAATCGATCCCACACAAAATAATCTTTGCATCAATAACTCGGGAACATGAAAATTGGCGTGTGTTATACACCATGTCACATACAGTACACGTACAATCCAGTCTTGACCACGTAACAAATCCACTGAAATCCACAGAATCGGACATGTTCACTGGATAAGGGTCATCGGAGATGGACGAGTTTCATGACGACATCGTCTGGTATAGCGTTCTGAGTGTTCACCCACAATGGAATGTCGAATTCCATTGGGTGTTCACTGAAGACTTTCCTATGTTTTTCTACTATTAAATTAAATAATTTTTATTTTTAATTGATTATGAGTATTTAGTTTAAAAAAAAAAAATGTTTATATTTCAAAGCAAAGATTTATAATTTTTTGTGGGAAGCCACACCCATGTGCAACTTTGAGATGGCACCTTTAATGAATCATTTGTACATTTTCCATGTGAGTACATAAAATCCATGTTTGAAAGATTGCTTTTGTAAGCAATCAAAATTCCTCTTATAAGCATGAATTAGCATATCTCAAACATTGTCTTGATAAAATGTATGATGGTCGACATGCAGCTATGTATTAATGTTTATATTATTCAAGGAAAAAGAATGTTAACATTTTGCCCCAGTCTCAAAGTTTATAGTTAAAAATATATTCATATTGCGAATTTTCCTGGTGGTCTGCTATTACTTCCATTACTGTATTGTATGTTGTGTATTGTGTTCTTTCATATTAAAATAAAGATGTGTTCATGGTCTTAAGACTAACATTAGTACATGTAATAATACATCCGAACCACAAACGCTGTATTGTTTGTGGTGTAAACAACAGTCCATATAAAACAGAATGAGTTATATGGTAGTTGCTAACTCTATAATAGTTCATAGTTCTGTAAACTATATAACAAAAACCATTAACCAGCTTTACACAAAACTCTATTATTAATAGCTAGGTACATGTAGACTGGTTTTTGTTATTGACTACAAAGCAGTCTACACAATCAATTTAGGTGTTTCAATCTTCTACAGACAATTTTAATTAAAAATAGAGTTAAAATCTTACTCTTTTTTTTACTGTTGTTACATATTTCAGGGAGAAAGAAAACAACTAGAAATTGTGGTAATTACAGGTAGTTTTAATTAAAGTTTTTTTTTAAAAAGAAGACATTTTCTAATAACTGCTACTCTGTTTAATCCAATAGAGACCATGTAATACAGTGATGTGACATATTTTTGAGTTTCAACTTGACACATTTTTCTATGTTCGAATAAAAACATCTGAACCTCTATAATGATGGGTGGGCTGTAGCTGTTTTATTTCCCTGTGTTTACATCTGAACATCTATAATGATGGGTGGGCTGTAGCTGTTTTATTTCCCTGTGTTTACATCTGAACCTCTATAATCATGGGTGGGCTGTAGCTGTTTTATTTCCCTGTGTTTACATCTGAACCTCTATAATAATGGGTGGGCTGTAGCTGTTTTATTTCCCCGTGTTTAGATCTGAACCTCTATAATAATGGGTGGGCTGTAGCTGTTTTATTTCCCCGTGTTTACATCTGAACCTCTATAATAATGGGTGGGCTGTAGCTGTTTAATTTTCCAGTGTTTATATCTGAACCTCTATAATAATGGGTGGGCTGTAGCTGTTTTATTTCCCCGTGTTTACATCTGAACCTCTATAATAATGGGTGGGCTGTAGCTGTTTTATTTCCCCGTGTTTACATCTGAACCTCTATAATAATGGGTGGGCTGTAGCTGTTTCATTTTCCAGTGTTTATATCTGAACCTCTATAATAATGGGTGGGCTGTAGCTGTTTTATTTCCCCGTGTTTAGATCTGAACCTCTATAATGATGGGTGGGCTGTAGCTGTTTTATTTCCCCGTGTTTACATCTGAACCTCTATGTAGCTGTTTTAATGTTTACATCTGAACCTCTATAATAATGGGTGGGCTGTAGCTGTTTCATTTTCCAGTGTTTAGATCTGAACCTCTATAATAATGGGTGGGCTGTAGCTGTTTTATTTCCCCGTGTTTAGATCTGAACCTCTATAATAATGGGTGGGCTGTAGCTGTTTTATTTCCCCGTGTTTACATCTGAACCTCTATAATAATGGGTGGGCTGTAGCTGTTTTATTTCCCCGTGTTTACATCTGAACCTCTATAATAATGGGTGGGCTGTAGCTGTTTCATTTTCCAGTGTTTACATCTGAACCTCTATAATAATGGGTGGGCTGTAGCTGTTTCATTTCCCCGTGTTTAGATCTGAACCTCTATAATAATGGGTGGGCTGTAGCTGTTTCATTTCCCCGTGTTTACATCTGAACCTCTATAATAATGGGTGGGCTGTAGCTGTTTTATTTCCCCGTGTTTACATCTGAACCTCTATAATAATGGGTGGGCTGTAGCTGTTTTATTTCCCCGTGTTTAGATCTGAACCTCTATAATAATGGGTGGGCTGTAGCTGTTTTATTTCCCCGTGTTTACATCTGAACCTCTATAATAATGGGTGGGCTGTAGCTGTTTTATTTCCCCGTGTTTACATCTGAACCTCTATAATAATGGGTGGGCTGTAGCTGTTTCATTTTCCAGTGTTTATATCTGAACCTCTATAATAATGGGTGGGCTGTAGCTGTTTTATTTCCCCGTGTTTACATCTGAACCTCTATAATAATGGGTGGGCTGTAGCTGTTTTATTTCCCTGTGTTTATTATACTGATCAATGCTACCAGTGACTGGTGATATTTATCTGTAGCTCAAATGTCAATTCTAATGTTTTTCATCCTCGGTGCGTGTTGTATATGTTTGTGAGATAAATATTTTTCATGTTTAAATTTGTGCTCAAGACGAGTGTGGATGGGCCTGAGGGTTCTGTAGATGAGTCATAAGACGAGTGTGGATGGGCCCCGAGGGTTCTGTAGATGAGTCATAAGACGAGTGTGGATGGGCCCCGAGGGTTCTGTAGATGAAGTCATAAGACGAGTATGGATGGGCCCCGAGGGTTCTGTAGATGAGTCATAAGACGAGTGTGGATGGGCCCCGAGGGTTCTGTAGATGAGTCATAAGACGAGTGTGGATGGCCCCGAGGGTTCTGTAGATGAGTCATAAGACGAGTGTGGATGGGCCCGAGGGTTCTGTAGATGAGTCATAAGACGAGTGTGGATGGGCCCCGAGGGTTCTGTAGATGAAGTCATAAGACGAGTGTGGATGGGCCCCGAGGGTTCTGTAGATGAGTCATAAGACGAGTGTGGATGGCCCCGAGGGTTCTGTAGATGAGTCATAAGACGAGAGTGGATGGGCCCGAGGGTTCTGTAGATGAGTCATAAGACAAGTGTGGATGGGCCCCGAGGGTTCTGTAGATGAGTCATAAGACGAGTGTGGATGGCCCCGAGGGTTCTGTAGAAGAGTCATAAGACGACTGGAGCTGTAATTCAGTGTTGGGGATGATGGTTTTGTTGAAAATAGGGCCGCATTTGGGGATAGTTGAAAGAGCAGAAATGTAGTACTTACAGAGAGAATGAAGCTACAATGAAACATCTCTGAAATATTTAATTTTTTCTTCAGTTAAAAACAAAAATTTCCTCCTAACATTTTAATAAAGTTAATTTTCTTAAAAACCAAAATACAATGTGAATGTAGAAGAAAGAAAAAAATCTTTTAAATTATTTTTATTTTATTTTATTTTATATTTGATTTGATTTTATAAAATTAAGCCCATGGATTTAAAGGTGCAGACCCTAGTTTTAGCCCGTGAAAATGGATACTAAGTTTAGTTAATCTACAGACCTGCAACACATTTGGATACGGTTATAACAGATAAGCTAAAACCTGTGATGTTTAAATGGGGAACTAGTCAAAAATAACTAGAGCTCATCTCGATAACCATTACTTCTCGGACGAACGTGCGTTTTTAGAATTATGAAAAATGTATTTTGAGGTATTGCAAAAACCTGGATGACCAGAACCGCTTCAGGTGTAACAAAATTAATATTCTAAACAATAAAATGTTAGTACTTCTAATTTAAATGATGAATTAAGGCTTTAATAGTGAAAAATATGTTGAAGTGTTTTAAAACTAGGGTCTGTCACTTTAAATTCAACTGCTAAATGAAACACTGTTAACATAACTTTGCATGTACATGTAGAAGACAATTCTACCAGTTTATTTCAGGAACACTTGTCTGTTGAAATAATTGAATGCCAACCGATGCCCTACCCCCACCCTCACCCATTCTACAGCTTTATTCACTACCATAGAACATATTCTGCCTCCAATCTCAAACACTTAAATACCAAACCGATCCTGATTCTTTTTCCTTTCTGTTTTTTATAATCATTATTTATTGTTATGAACAATTTAAAACCATCATATTGCATCAGTGGATTGTACAGTTGGTCTCTCTCTCCCCCCCCCCCCCCCCCCCCCCCCCCCCCCCCCCCCCCACACACACACACACACATAGGTACACTCACACAAAAAACAAAAGAAAACATCCTGTTGGTACTAAATTTAGTAATTGGTTCACTGTCCTATTTTTCTTAAGCAGTAGATAATAATACTGTTTGTGTCATATCAAATTGCATGCACACTGTACATAAAATCTGTTATTCAACCTAAAAATTATGTGTAATTGTAATTGACCCATTTCATGTAAGGCTGTCCTTTTTGTCCTATCTGGAACACTGTACATTGCAAATAATTTTAAAACTGTTGAATGATTCAAACTTGGTTAATTTGGTCATTATTCCTAGGGCTGATGATATACATATTTTACATAAACAGCCTTCTGTCGGTACAATCTTCAGACATTATTAAATTACTTGCAATAAACGAAGTGTTCCAGATGGAACACAAAAGAAACCTTTAAATAAAATGCCCAGTAGTGGCAGAAACGTGGATAATTTTATGTGTACTTAATTATATTGATGTCATAAGCAGAACACAGGTCCAAGTTGTTTATTATATCTACAGGGATTATTACATGAGTGGGCATTATGAAATATTATTCATTGGAAAGTTTGTTTTGTTTAACAACACCACTAGAACACATTGATTAATTAATCATAGTCTATCACTGAATGTCGAACATTAAGTAATTCTGACTCGTAGTCAACTGAGGAAACCCGCTACATGTTTCCTAATGCATCTAGGGATCTTTTATATGCACTTTCCCACAGACAGGAAAGCACATACCACAACTTTTTATTATTGATTGGATTAATTGTTCCGTTCTCCAACTAGTTTTATTCCTTTGTTATGGCACACCTATGTGTGGTGTTATAGACAATTTATTAGTACGTGTTGGAATTACCAAATGTTTGACATGCATGAAGCTGAATAAAAAGAAAGAAGGAAAGCAGGCAGCTGCAAGGAAATATATATATAGACTACATGCAGCTATCGTATACAAAACTGTGATGCTATACAAAAAAGAGGACTATTTTGGTAGCAGATTATCTCTTAACTGAAATTGTAGGTTTGTTTTCCTAATAAAACTACATTTAGCATTTGTAAACATGATAAATGCATACCTCTCAATGGCATAGCCAGCATGAGGCAGACGAGGCATTTGCCTTGTCTGGAATTTCCCCCGATTTATTTTCTTTTTTCCATGACACTGATATTTATTTTACAGGTCTGGGTTTGCCTCAGCGATTTTTCCACTCTGGCTACGCCACAGCCTCTTATTGAAAATGTTCTTTAAAAATAACCCCTGCTTTAATACATTCAGTATAAAAATGCATGGAAATTATTTTTATCATTTGCAGCCAAAACACAGCTGGTGTAAATGCAGCTATGTGCATTGGGTTACTGCAAGGTGAACTATATGTAGCTCACCTAAACCGTTCCAGGGGAGAGTGATCACCTGGGGAAAACTGTTTACCTATTCTGAACTTGTGGTATGCTAGGCTCGCACTGTAAACTGTTACGACGAAGTTGTAATTTCTCCAACTCCCAATTTAGGACATGTGCACTCAGATTAACAACTAATGGGTTATAAGAGCACCTTGGCAACTGGACAGACAAAGAAGTCGTGACAGCAAAACGTTGGTCAACTTTGTTTTGGCAGTCAGTAGCCTGTACCTAGCATTAGTTACTAGTGTGTCTTCTAAAACAAATTGATTGTTCAAAGCATTTCATTGTCGAGTTCAAATCTGTTCCTGTAGATTAAATTAAAATTATGAGTAAGCATTTTAGCCACAGAGTTGTGCCACAATCCATGTACTGTTTGTATCATGTTAAAGATTCTGTTCCATACTGATTAACAAAAAACCATTTATGTTATTTTGTTTCAAGTAACAACTGACCGTGTTGTACAAGTTCATAGCTTTTGAAAAGTAAATGTGTAGGTGATGTGATTATTGTGTTTTTAGTTCTGTATTGCAAGTTTCAAGTCTATAACACTGGGAGTCACAATGTAGTGTGTTCCTCCGGTAGGATGCAAGTGTTGTTGTTGATAACTTTAGTTGGGGTGACAGAACCTAGAGTAGATGTAGGCCCTAGACAGATTTATTAAATGATGGCAAATTAATGTTGAAGCAAAAGTTAATTTTTAAAATATATATATATATTACAGTGTAAGCTGAACGCAAAAATGTTAAGGGACAGACCCTAGTTTCAGCCCATGAAAATTAACACTAAGTTTAGTTAATCTACAAACCTGTAACACATTTGAATAAAGTTGCAACTGAGTGAAACATAAGTCTGAGACTTTTAAATGGTGAAATACTCTCTAAACTCGACTCCATAACTGTTACCTCTCTGGCGCACGTGCGAATTGGCAATGACATTTATTTGCCAAATTTAACATTAAATGCTAGACAATTATTTTGTTTTAAAGTGCACCTACTACTGGTATACATCAACATGCAACCTGGTAGGGGAGATAACTATGATGACAATTAACTAGACTGGAAATTTGAGGAGGAATATGTTTTGGGAGGATTGGGTGGGGGTTTGTGGTTATTATTATTATTATTGTTTTTTTAATTGGTTTGTAAGTATTATAATGAAAAAAATGAAGATATTTTTTTTTTAAAAGGTTTGCTTCAGTATTGATTTTAGAAGAATTGTATGTAGGCCTACATGTAATTGGTATGTTGTTAAAAGTGCTAGCTTTTAGTCTTATCTATGATATTGTCTTGCTTTCCAACTAAAGTTATCTGGGTAAAACAGTTCATGTCACATAGCTTGTGTACACCTGTATTAGTGGTTTTGCCAAATGACATTTTCTTCGGTACATAATTTCGTGGATGGACCTCAATAAAGAAAAAAATATTTTGGAAATTGTTTTTGTTGTGTTTTTTTAATAAACTTGATTTGGGGAGATAAAGAGACAGAGAGATTTAAAAAAAAGTTAAATAAAGAAAAAAAAAGATGCATGAATAAATAAAAGGGCTATTGAATGTTAAACAAAGGTAGCCTAAGCATATGAATATGATTTACATTAAAATATAATGATGTAAAAACAGTGTTAAGAGTTGTACATGCAAATATTACAGGTATATTTTAAATTTTTTATAGAAACCAAAATTAAAACAAAATAATTTTGGGTGGAATTTAAAATATTCACGGCATTTCATTTACAAAATGGATTTTTCCTCATCGATGTCAGATGATTACATCAGCATGAAAACCACATTAGCTATTGGGTGTCAAACAAATGATCAACATCGATATAAAAATTCAAAAATTAAAACTGAATAATTATAATTAGGAAACCCATGCTTTACACAAAAAGGTTCTGTTATAATTACACACTTTTCCGCAAGAAACTGCACATACCATGGTCACAAGAACAGCCTTTGAATTTCTATGAAAGGAAAAAAGTAAGTTTGTTTTGTTTAATGACACCCCTAGAACACATCGATTCTATGAAAGGAAAGGCGTAGTTAACAAATGTTTGAAAGAAAATAAGGCTATTGAGTGTAACATGGGCTATTCAATATTTGGTTCCATTTCTCCTACTGACAAAGCAACGAGATACTCAACATGCACTTTCCTATAGACAGGTTATTCATATATCAGGGGTGAGAATTCTCCTCAGATCAGCTGTTTTCCTCTCATGGAGCATTTCGTTTCCTCGCATTTTAATCGTCCTTTCCTCCAAAATGCGTCGGATGTCACAGATTTTAACCTAGGATTTCAAGAATTTCTGGGACCCCTCTAGATTTCCTCTTTTTTACAGTTCACCAATTCTCACCCCTGATGTATACAATGTACCCCATTCTTTGTTGTGAGGCACTGGTTGGGATGGGGGAAGGATTATAGTCCATACTCCAGAGAGCGAGCCATCACACGAGGCGCGCGATCTCCCACCAAGCTACATGTACATCCTGCCCCTCAGAATGGCTTGTATTCCAATTGGTGTTTTTAGTGGAGATAGAAAAATCCATGACAAATGATTTATTGCACACATTTTTATGTTTTACACATATTTATATATTTTCACATTTCAAAATACACATTTCATCCCGATTACAATACATGTAATTATTACACCAGCAGGCACTAATAACCAAGGAAATAAAAATCATATGCATTGGTGCAACAAACAATATGGGAAAATATTTTATTAAAACTGGTTATATTTTGCATTGGTTTATATAGGGACTAACTGGTTACTGTCTTAAGATATCAGCTTTATCCTGTGAAGGTTAAAATGGCAAATGTAGCGACACTGCCGAGCTGAATTCGCCATTCGACCTGAGCAGAATAAAGCCGGTATCTTAAGACCGTCACCAGATATTTCTTTTATCCTGCAATCCTACAGGAATATTCGGAAAATCATTATTTATTCGTGTTTTATGTATGCAAATAGAGTATTGTCAACCTAGCAAGGCTTTTGCCGTATGACGTCATACAAGATGCACAACGTCATTATTTGTCAGAAGCTAGCTACATTCTGTCGCAATAAAAAAGCGTTTCTAAACTAATTCATAAATAAATATACAAGTTTCGTATTGTTATCGCAAAACTAAAAGTTATTTTTATTTACTGCACTTCAACAAATAATTTAACAAGTATGTGTATTGAAAATCTACTCTGAAATACTCGAGTCGAGTTGGGCTTATGTCACATGGCCTATATTTTTGGTTAGTGACCGAAAATATAGAGATTTATCTAGTCATATCTTGCCCATGCATACAGTGATTGCTGGATAAAATGTTATAATATGGTGAGGTGATATTGTTGTATTAAATATCAAATAAGAGGAGAGAATTGACCTGCTTACTGGAATACATGTGTATTAGCAACACAACAGGTACAATATTGTTAGTCCATTTCATTGTCAAAAGTAGGGGTGTCGGTGCCAAGTTGCTCACTCATCCCGCCTGACCAACATAATGCATGGTATGTGTTCTGTAATACACGAACTACACAATTGGAAAGGGCATCCTGCTGGTTATAGTACTCCATACAACAAATTACTTAATGCAGGGATGTGTTCTGTAATACACGAACTACACAATTGGAAAGGGCATCCTGCTGGTTATAGTACTCCATACAACAAATTACTTAATGCAGGGATGTGTTCTGTAATACACGAACTACACAATTGGAAAGGGCATCCTGCTGGTTATAGTACTCCATACAACAAATTACTTAATGCAGGGATGTGTTCTGTAATACACGAACTACACAATTGGAAAGGGCATCCTGCTGGTTATAGTACTCCATACAACAAATTACTTAATGCAGGGATGTGTTCTGTAATACACGAACTACACAATTGGAAAGGGCATCCTGCTGGTTATAGTACTCCATACAACAAATTACTTAATGCAGGGATGTGTTCTGTAATACACGAACTACACAATTGGAAAGGGCATCCTGCTGGTTATAGTACTCCATACAACAAATTACTTAATGCAGGGATGTGTTCTGTAATACACGAACTACACAATTGGAAAGGGCATCCTGCTGGTTATAGTACTCCATACAACAAATTACTTAATGCAGGGATGTGAGAGCTACGCGGAAATGCGCTTTTCCATTTCGTCTAAAAACCAAAAACATTATGTTCAATACTGTTGACCACACATGGTTCATTTGCATGTTTTCATGTTTTCAAGTTTATGATGTGTGCCTTATATTACAAGTCATAACCAGTTTAGATCTGTTAGCATTGAATGCAATTTTTGGCAGTTCCATATGTTGCAAATAACAATTTTCCTTATGGGGCCGTACAGCAGCCCCTGGACCCCGGCCACAGTAATCATTTTTGTTCCAGCCCCTCTCACGTCCCTGTTAATGGAACCTAGTGGTACAGTGAAACCCCTCTAAACCAGACACCAAGTTATAAGGAGTGTCCGGTTTAGAAAGGCTCTGTTCTGTATTGATATTCAAAAATGGATCACGAAATGTGTCCAATTATGAGTGAATTCGAGTTTTCAGAGGTTTCACGGTATATGATCCAGAATCCAAACGAATCTAATGTGTTTCATCGACCTTCGAGTAAACTGTCTATAGCTTGAGCAAGGTCGTCAACTATTCCATCCGGGTTTACCGTTGGGTGCTTCTCATCTTGAGGCCTACAGCGAAAAATAATGAATGAATGAATGAAAGGAAAGGAAAGGAAATGGTTTATTTAACGACGCACTCAACACATTTATTTACGGTTATATGGCGTCGGGGAATTAATGAATGAATGAATATGACATAATAAAAACTGATTCAATTAACTGAGACAACTAGTGATAACCATGGCACAATAGTGTTCTTTTTTCAACCTCAAATTATAACTATGTCCTAGTCACTTGATAACAAATGTGAAAAAACATTAATTCAGGTTAACCACACAATGTTTGGAGTTATCGGACCTTATGCCGACTTCATTCCATTGTTATGTAGCAATACAAGGTCAACTAAGTACCTTAACCCCAAAACACATAGAGAAAGTGACAAGCCGGTATTTGCCTGTTCTATACCAAGTGATGGAAGTGACAAACCGGTATTTGCCTGTTCTATACCAAGTGATGGAAGTGACAAGCCTGTATTTGCCTGTTCTATACCAAGTGATGGAAGTGACTAGCCTGTATTTGCCTGTTCTATACCAAGTGATGGAAGTGACAAACCTGTATTTGCCTGTTCTATACCAAGTGATGGAAGTGACTAGCCTGTATTTGCCTGTTCTATACCAAGTGATGGAAGTGACAAGCCTGTATTTGCCTGTTCTATACCAAGTGATGGAAGTGACTAGCCTGTATTTGCCTGTTCTATACCAAGTGATGGAAGTGACAAACCTGTATTTGCCTGTTCTATACCAAGTGATGGAAGTGACAAACCTGTATTTGCCTGTTCTATACCAAGTAATGGAAGTGACAAGCCTGTATTTGCCTGTTCTATACCAAGTGATGGAAGTGACAAGCCTGTATTTGCCTATTCTATACCAAGTGATGGAAGTGACAAACCTGTATTTGTCTGTTCTATACCAAGTGATGGAATTGACAAACCTGTGTCTGCCTATTCTATACCAAGTGATGGAAGTGACAAACCTGTATTTGCCTGTTCTCACTAACACACCTCGGATCCCACATGCCTGCGCTCCACCAACATCATTGACAACATCGTCACCAACCATGACAACCTGACAACACAAAATCAGTAATCAGCTTGTCAACTAAGACTGTTCCAGAAATGACTACATTTAAAAAATGAATGTCTTAATTCATTATGTAAATTTTTGTTTTTGTTTTTGTTTGTTTTGTTTTTTGGGGGGAAGGGGGTGTTGTTTCCTTCTTTTGTCTTTTTTTCATTATTGGTATCAGATAAAATATATTCTAGGGGTTTAAGTAAATTATTTAATTTTATTTTATGGTGGCTGCATAATACAAAACTATTTACCCCCCACCACTCAAAAAAAAAAGCACACCTCCTTAAGATGTAAACAAATCTTTCTAGTCTATCTTTTTTTAAAACCTGAATAGCTTATTTTTGACAATGAAATTAATAAAATCTCCAACTTGTGCACACGAAAAGCTGGGAGTGGGATGCAGACCAGTGGTAAAGAGTTTGCCTTATGTGAGGTCCCTCTAGAATGGGTCCCTGTCAGTGAGCCCACTGGGCTACGTTGCAGCCAGTGCCCCACGTCTGGTAGACAAAAGGCAGTGATATGCTCTCTCCTGTCTGTGGGATGGTGCATATAAATGATTCCTTGATACTAATTGGAAAAATGTGGCGTGTTTCCTCTCTACATAAGAATTACCAAATGTTTGACTTCCAATAGCCGATGATAAATAAATCAATGTGTTCTAGTGGTGTCGTTAATCAAAACAAACTGTAACTTTTAACAAAAATCTGATCCCACCATTGTATTTTACAAAAAAGAGCAGCCAATATTACCTGACCGGGTTCTACGCCCATGTCCTGTACGGCAGCTTCAAAGAAAGCGGCAGACGGTTTCCCAACAACTTCAGCCTCGAGGTCACAGGCATACTGAAATATCAACAAATAAGGTTACCATGGTTACAAAACACCAGTAAACAAATGTTTGTTAAAAGATCAAAACAGTCATACCTATCAAAGCAAATAGAAACACATTCTGTATGAAACAAAAGATATTTTTCACCTGGTTTTGTTTTTATATAACATAATTAGTGCAAAACGCTTGAGTCGGGGGTTTTTCCTCCATGATATGGATTTGAGGTTCACTGTTAGTAACAGAAAGAATTTTTTAATTTATTTAATGAGGTATCGACACATTATAATTAGTTATATGAAATCAGACATGGTTAATGACCACCGAGATAATGAGAAAGGATACACACTGCCACCAAACAGTTCACGGATGGGGATCAATCGCACTTCAGGTGACTACATTACCATTGAGCCACGTCCCGATCCTTTGTTACTGACAGAAACATTTGTCTTGTGGTTGTGCAAATGTACACCTCCCCACTGATTTATGTATTCACTCTGGCTTAAAGCCGGTACTGGAACATGAACTCGGCGCCTGCCAGCCTTAAATCTGACAGTGTACTTACTGCACCACGTATGCCAGTGAATGAGAGAGAGAGTTATTACCTCTAATGCTTTCATGTAGGGTCCCACGTCCAGGCACAGCTTATTGTTTTCCTTGTAGTATTTCCTGAAGAAAAACGACACAAAAATACTCATGTGACAAAAAGAGGTAAGGAATGTATTGTAAAGATAACCTCAGCACACTGTTTACTCAGTAGGTGTGTGTGTGAGTGTGCATGTTGTGTGGGTGTGTGTGGGTGGGGGTGTGTACATGTGTGTGTGTATGTCTGTGCGAGCGTGCATGTTGTGTTTGTGTGTTACGGCTCATACAGATCAGTGGGGGATGTCTGAAATCAGTTGATTTGGGGGGGGGGGGGGGGGGGGGGGGGGGGCAGTGCCCCCACCACACTTAAAGATAAAAACTTACTTTTTTGTCCTACTATATAAAGACAAAAATCTGGCTTGTACCCCCCTCCACCATTAGAAATTATGCCTACCCCCGCACTCCTGATATCATTCCTATGGGCCATGATAGTTATCTAGAAGGGTGACATTCTTGTATATTGCACACTGCTTTACCCTTTTCCTAGAGAGAAGAGAACAGGTTTGTCCAGAGATACCAGCAACCTAAACACATCGTTGACATTTTTGTACGAAAACTCATCAGCAGCATCACCAATGACAACACAGTTTGGATTGCTCCTGTCGCAGGCACTGAAATCTGGTAATGCATCTGAAAACATATTTACAGAGAATCAGTCATGAGTTTGAATAACAAAGAGGCTGGTCAACAACTAGGAGAGAGGAGTATCATGGGATACATTTCAAAATGTTACGGGAGAAGGAGAGGAGAGTTTGTCAATGGCTACGTAACATTTTTAAAACAATTATCTCGTCTTTATTTATGAAATAAACTGCAGCTAGTTGTTGCTATTTTGTTGCTATTTAGTATTTATTACCAAAACAAATGAACATAAATACTAGTGATGTGCAGTTATGAAATTTGGTTTCAGTTTCGGTTTCTGGTTTCAGTTTTGACAAAAGAGTAGAGTTTTTATTGACATTTATATGAAATTTGATTTGACAATAAGAAAACTTTGCAAAGCTCAAAAATAACAGTTTGTAGAACAATCATGTTTCAGGCTTGTGGCTCTTATTAAAAATACTAAACAGCTTGGTTAGTACATATAAAAATACATTAGCCTACAGAATTATCACTAGCTCTAGATTTTTTTTCCTCAAATTTTGTGAATTTTTTTTTTCCATATATAAAATAAATTATTTGTCAGCATGGTTTTATTTTGCAACTAAAACAAAAAACCAGGGAAAATAGCACCCAAAAAGTAGTTCAAAAGGAACTCCCTCATAATACCTTGGCCGAAGTGTGAGTATGAATCAAATGGCTGAAATCAAATGGGTCAATATCAGAAGTCCTCGGGTAATGTCACACAATACAATAAGAATGGGCGACATCATAGTAATTGTGTTTGTTTGTAACCTGAATTAACTTTAACAAACAATTTATCTTAATTCTCATCTTGATTCCAGCCAGTGTACCACAACTGGTTAACAAAGCCCGTGGTATGTATTATCCTGTCTGTGGGATGGTGCATATAAAAGATCCCTTGCTGCTGATCGAAAATAGTAGCCCATAAATAGGTGAAAGCAGGTTTTCTCTCTATATAAGGGTTTTCTCTCTATATATATCTGTGTGGTCCTTAACCATATGCCTGATGTCATATAGCCGTAAATAAAATGTGTGCAGTGCATCATTAAATAAAACATTTCCTTCCTTCCTTCTCATTCTGATACAAAGAAAAAAAATTCCGATCGAAGTGTTAACAGTGAATTGATTTTTTTTGTCTCGGAAATAGCCAAGAATGAAAACCCCACTGGAAACACCTTGGCCGAAGTACGCATACAATTCAAGGGTTCAATCAAATAATAAACATGGACGACTTTTACAGAAGACATATGAGCATAAGAACACATCACATTGATGCAGTAAGGTAAAACAGACATTATGTTCACAAAAAGGGTTTTCCAAACTAACCATTTTTGCCATGTTAAAATGGTGACAAGTTTGCATTGCAAACAACACTGCACAACATTTGAAACGTGTACCGAATTCACAGATCAACATCACAAAACACAAAAATATGAGTCGTTCGGCAGGTTAGTGCCAGAAGTGGATTTTGTTATCAACTCGACTAGGAATTTTGTTTTCCCCATTTCAGACTAGCTGGACTAAAAATGGAAAATTTTGACAAATTAAAGTATGTTTTTTTTCTATCTTCACGGTTACGGTTTTCAGTTTTTCTTCTATAACCAAAACTGAGCTGATTTCACGGATAACCTCACATTACTAATAAATATAAACTGCAAATCCAATAATATTGGTCAAACGACTGGGATAGTAGTGGGGTACTGACAAATGATACATGAGGGGGGAGTGGTCGTTGCTTTACAAAATGTTACATAGAGGAAGATGGGTATTAAAAAATACCACATTTTGTGATAAGAAATTGTTGAACGTCCCCAAAATGACAATCTCTTTTTAAGTTACATATGTCATATTGTTACAGATGCAGTCCTCTTAAAACAATGTGGTATTAGCCTACTGGTCAAAACATACAGATTCCTACTTAGTATATTCATTTCTCTACATCCATTATGTTCTTGGCTGAATTAGTTTCTTCACTTCAAGATAAAGGGATTTTACCTAGATCAGATATTCAATTCGTTTATTGCTTTAAGCTACAAGCTTATCGGCACAACAATGTTTACCTGGATCAAGGAATATTGACCTAGATCAAGCAATGTTTACTTAAATCAAGGAAAATTTAAATTGATCAAGGATAGTTGACCTTGATCAAAGAGAGTTTACCTGGATGCACCAACAGGTGAGGTCTGAGGTTTCTCTGTTTAAGGATGTGACACATGGCCGGTGCGGGTGGGAAGACTTCGTTCTCGGACATGGTGAAGCCGAGATGCTGTAGCTTGTCAACCAGCATCCTCTTTGTACACTGTGTTTCGTTTGTACAGAACCGCACTGGAAGACTACTTGCCTTTAGTCTGAATAAAATATAAATATTTGAAAATATTACTACTGCAACATTAATGTACCAGTATTTTAGACACAAAAGCTTTAATTAATTTTTCCTGCCTGAAATATAACCAGTGCTAAAAAACTGGTAAATCAAAGATCATGTTCTGTCTTGTTTGAAGTAAAGTGCATATACATTATTAAATGATCTCGTTATTTTCCAGACTCACTCACTCACTTTCTCTCCTCTCGCTGTCCCTCCCTCCCTGCCTCTCTCACCCTACCTTTGTCTCTTTCTCCCTCCCTGCCTCTCTCTCTCTTCCCCTCCCTCTCTCCCTCCCTCTGTCTGTCTCTCTCTCCTTCCCTCCCTGCCTCTCTCTCTCCCTCCCTCCGTCTGTCTCTCTATCTCGCTCCCTGCCTCTCTCTCTCTCCCTCCCTCCCTGCCTTTGTATATCTCCCTCTGTCTCTGTCTGTCTGTCTCTCCTTCCCTCCCTGCCTCTCTCTCTCTCCCTCCCTCCCTGCCTTTGTATATCTCCCTCTGTCTCTGTCTGTCTGTCTCTCCTTCCCTCCCTGCCTCTCTCTCTCTCCCTGCCTTTGTATATCTCCCTCTGTCTCTGTCTGTCTCTCTCTCCTTCCCTCCCTGCCTCTCTCTCTCCCTCGCTCCGTCTGTCTCTCTATCTCGCTCCCTGCCTCTCTCTCTCCCTCCCTCCCTTTGTATATCTCTCTCTGTCTGTCTGTCTCTCCTTCCCTCCCTGCCTCTCCCTCCCTCCGTCTGTCTCTCTATCTCGCTCCCTGCCTCTCTCTCTCCCTCCCTCCCTGCCTTTGTATATCTCCCTCTGTCTCTGTCTGTCTGTCTCTCCTTCCCTCCCTGCCTCTCTCTCTCCCTCCCTCCGTCTGTCTCTCTATCTCGCTCCCTGCCTCTCTCTCTCTCCCTCCCTCCCTGCCTTTGTATATCTCCCTCTCTGTCTGTCTGTCTCTCCTTCCCTCCCTGCCTCTCTCTCTCCCTCCCTCCGTCTGTCTCTCTATCTCGCTCCCTGCCTCTCTCTCTCCCTCCCTCCCTGCCTTTGTATATCTCCCTCTGTCTCTGTCTGTCTGTCTCTCCTTCCCTCCCTGCCTCTCTCCCTCCCTCCGTCTGTCTCTCTATCTCGTTCCCTGCCTCTCTCTCTCTCCCTCCCTCCCTGCCTTTGTATATTTCCCTCTATCTCTGTCTGTCTATCTCTCATTTTGACATGGGGGTGAGGGCGGGACGTAGCCCAGTGGTAAAGTGCCTGTTTGCCTGGGATCGATCCCTGTCGCTGGACACATTGGGCTATTTCTCATTTCAGACAGTGCACCACGACTGGTATATCAAAGGCTGTGGTATGTACTATCCTGTCTGTGGGATGGTGCATATAAAAGATCCCTTGCTACTAATGGAAAATTGTTGCGGGTTTCCCATCTAAGAGTATGTCAAAATTACCAAAAGTTTGACATCCAATAGCCGATGATTAATAAATCAACGTGCTCTAGTGGTATCTTTAAACAATACAAACTTTCTTTTTCTTTTTTTTTGAAATGCCAATACTAATAGCAATGGAGCCATAACTTTTCTGTCGGCATATTATTTTAACAGTTTACATGATATGTGGTTAGTGACAGCTATGCCAGTGTTTACCTTTTAACCGCCTCCACCGACCCGCTGATTGCCGTCCCTCCCTCTGGACCGCTGTCATACAAAACTCCAGTTATATCTAGCAGGACACCGCAAACTTGACGCTTTGCCCAACCTGCCATTCTTGTTTTGTCAATAGAGTTGCTTCCCTTTCCACCGGCCTCGGTCGTGGTGTGGTTAAGCCATCGGACATAAGGCTGATAGAATAGGGCTCGCAGCCCGGTATCGGCTTCCACCAAGAGTGAGTTTTAATGACTCAATGGCTAGGTGTAAGATCACTACACCATCTTCTCTTTCACTAACCACTAACAACTGGATAGCTGTGTGCCCAGGACTGCGTGCTTGAACCTTAATTGGATATAAGCACGAAAATAACTTGAAATGGAATGATTTGTTTTAAGGTTCTGTTGACAATAATGTTAACATTTTCTGATATAACAGCAACGGATCAATTAACACACCCAGGCAGTAGGCCTACACAGGCGCGTGTGCAGGGGAGGGTTTCAGGGGTAGAAACCCCTCCCTGCTCAAACAAATTTTCTCTTTTTTTTTTCCTCTGTGTATTTTTCGGGGGAGTATGACTCGGCCATCTATAAACTTCGGTCGCCACACAGTCTATAGTCCGTCCCACAGGAACCCCTTTTTTCATATGAAATTTACTACAAGTTATTTATTTCTGAGCCGATTGATTTGTAAATTGCAGACAAAAATAGTAGTTTTTTTTGTTTTTTTTGTTTTGTTTTTTTGGGGGGTCTTTTTCCAAAACACTTTTATTTTTCTTCTTATGTCAAACCAAACTGATGGGACGGACTATAGACTCCCCACCCCCGCTAAAATTCCTGGTTTGAAAAGTTTGGTACTTCACTATCAGACCGGCCTCGGTGGCGTCGTGGTAGGCCATCGGTCTACAGGCTGGTAGGTACTGGGTTCAGATCCCAGTCGAGGCATGGAATTACTAAACCAGATACCGACTCCAAACCCTGAGTGAGTGCTTCGCAAGGCTCAATGGGTAGGTGTAAACCACTTGCACCGACCAGTGATCCATAACTGGTTCAACAAAGGCCATGGTTTGTGCTATCCTGCTTGTGGGAAGCGCAAATAAAAGAAGAGTAGCCCATGTAGTGGCGACAGCGGGTTTCCTCTCAAAATCTGTGTGGTCCGTAACCATATGTCTGACGCCATATAACCGTAAATAAAATGTGTTGAGTGCGTCGTTAAATAAAACATTTCTTTCTTTCTTTCTTTCACATTGGCCTACTGTGCATCAAATAGGGCAGGAAGTAGCCTAAGGTTAATACAATTACAAAATGGAAATTTTAAGATATTAGGCCCATTACTCACTTTTTTGCTCAAAGGTACCCATTATTTCCCTTTCCAAACCGCTTAGCTTACCTCTTGAATGCATATATTACGTATATTATTATAAATAAACAGGCTTCATATCGCGTATGTCTATGGAGCGCATAGATCCGCCGCGTGAAGGTTTCTCGGCACATCTCCACCAGGGTGGACGTATCTGAACCTCGAATAAATAGGGGTAGGCTGCGTAGTTTAAAAAGATAATCCTATACCATATCGCAGCTATTCATGGCACCATTATCAGATATTTAGGCCTAACAGTAATCGTTATGCAATAAAAAGAAAAATAAACGCGTAGAAATTCGTGACAAATTATTATAGCCTATCATTTGTGATATTCTACTGATAGATAACTACATTTTTGTTGTGAAAGGGCGTTTGAAATTTCTTTTAATTTAATTTTTTTAATTTTTAGACCTGGGCCGAATATTCTCTATTAGACCTATGCCTAATATTCTCTATTTATCACATTGTTTGCTCACTGTTTTGGTAAGTGATGTAATCAATCTGATTAAAATTCGCTCTACTGGTCTACCGGTATATCTAACAGCATTGCGTGGACACCCATGTCCAAGTGACATTTCATCTATAAATAATTTAAATATCGACCAATTACACTTCGCCTTGTATAGCGTTATTCGGGAGCATACAAATTCTAAAAAGACCGAGAGAGAATATTTATGCAATAGGCGAACTTGTTAGTCTATTTTAACATTAAAAAACGGGAAAAGTGCAGTACTAAACTTGTATAAACGGATTTTATGGCTATACCATCAGGTTTTTTGTTTGTTTGTTTTTTGTCTTGAAACGAATTTTATATAAAATGTTATATTGAAATTAGTTTCCAGCATACTTCTTAATTCACACGCATCATTTCGTATACCCTCGGCATAATCCCGAATGTTTTCAAATTATTTTCAAATCACTGGCATGATTTTGAGTAAGGTTTTGATTGGTCGAATGAAAGATCAACTGAACATGAGCTCCAACGGGGTGCTGTTAGATCCACAGGTAACCCTAATTAACCAGTTGAGCTAATTTTAATTAGATTGTGATGTAATGTCCTGCGACTGACTCAACAATGCACTAGATTATGGGATTTAATGAAATTCGTGACCACCAAGTAGTTTCTTCAAATTTTAAAACATGTTTCCTCATAATCTTTTCCAAGTAAACGAGTAATTTATAGACTATAGATATATGTCAGAATTGTTGAGATACTTACGGCCGGTCTGCGTCAGATCAGGCATAGATCGATACGTTGAAACCTGTTCAACTGTGCAAATAACACAACGTCTGCGACGGTCTGTGTCCGCTACCGATTTTATGGAAACCAGACCAGAATTTCACTATTTCACTCTAAAATGTGTTATCGTCACTGTAGAAAGTGTTATCTTCACTGTAAGAAAGCCGGAACTATTTTGCTGCTGACATTTTAAAAATAAGGTAAATTGCCAAAAGTTATATAATAAATAGAAAATTTCATGTTTTTTGTCAAATATGATTTATATCTCACCGAGTGAAGTTTGCAATCATATCACACGCGTCGTGCAAGCGCGACTTGTGAGATATGACTGCAAACGTCACTCGATGAGATGTAAATAATTTGACAAAAAAACATGAAATATCCCTTATGTCTGGTTATACACACACGGCGACTGTGTACATAGCCAGACAGTAGTTGTCGTGACTATATACACGGCACTGTATATATAGTTATTCCAGGGAAATAACTCTAAAAATAATCACGTGACTAATGTTTTTTGCATGATGTTTTCAAGATATGGAATTTTTTGTTGTTCAAGTTAAGACCTAAGCACAAGTAAGTTTCACATTATTTGGTTATATATCATGCACAATGATTATTTTTCGTTCACGTTTACAATATTTATATTTCCAAGATAAAGCGCTGGTGGCATTGTCATGGAAACGAGTAAATAAGCGGCTGTCAGCCTGTGTAAGTGACAGTGTGTTCAATGTGTTGTGTAATATTCTGCAGCCGACACTAACAGGAAACAAATCGCCGGCTAATCTAAAGTCGGAACCACATTGTTAACAACTACCATAAATTACTCTTCAACCTTTAATAACCAATAGATTTCCCCCACATTTTATACAGACAAAAATCATGGAAAAAACATTACAATAAGTAAAATGACATAGATGTCACATGTACAGTGCTGTCCGTAGCCCGAGTACTCTGACTGTAAGAGATCTAGATGGACATTTGGACATAAACACGTTCTCATTACAGTCAGAGACCAAGCTATGTATTTTTTTGGCAATTCCCGACAACCAAAAAGTTGGCAAAGATTTCCACTCTAATACCACAACAATCCTATAAACATAGCTTGGACTCTGACTGTAATGAGAGCGTATTTATGTCCAAATGTCCATCTAGCTTTCTTACAGTCGGGAGTACTCGGGCTATGCTGTCTGGTGTATCACCTAAGCATTGCAAGACCATATTCTATGTGAACACTGTGAAATACTTAATAAAATGTGTCTCTCACCAATAAAGCAGTGCATAATCTGAGATACACTACAAATTATTTTATGTCTGTAGTAAATAAACATTTTAAAACTGTCCATAAATGTAGACACCTCTTTGAATCCAAAACAATTTGCATATCCGGTCATTCGGCGCAGTAGATGTGGATCGGTGACCCCGCTATTTATAAACTGCCCATAACCTCACTTTGTAGCCCACAAACGCTACACTATTGTCCCAGGATTATTTTAGTACTTTTTTGTTTTGTCTTGTTAAAAATATTACTATAAAAATTAATGATCACACATGACCCATCTCGTGATCAGTTTCGGAATCGTTTTCTTGAGTGGCACATACTGTAGATCATACATGTTCATTGTCATGCATGGCTAAGATGCCTACATGGATTTTTTTTCTCGGGTAGATTGTGCACACACATAGATCTTATTTCGCTTTTATTATTATTATTGTTGTTGTTATTGTTATTATTATTATTATTATTATTTGTAACGATGTGACTATTTGAAATTATGATATAATTATTGATAATTCTAATAATTTTTAATTGCACCCTTAACAATAAATATGTTGATACTTGATTAACCACTGAAAATGGAATTGAACTTAATTAATTCGTTAAAACACTGACAACATGACAACTTCCTAAGCATACATAAGCAAAATACCAAGTGCGCCGAATCACTGGACCCGCCGATACACCAGACACAGTTGTATCCTGGTGTCATATGTTTTCGATATGATAAGTAAAAAATTAAAATATAATAAAAACAATACTTCGTACATACAATAATACTTTACTGTTCTCAAGTAACATTAGTTTATTGTGAAAAACTGATAATTTCCTATGAACGCCAAGTAGTCCTCCCCCAGAAATAGCTGCTAAGTAGTACTGGTGTTTCCGCTATATTTTTACAAACATCATATGTTTTCAATAGTTTTATTGGCTGTCTATTTTTGTCCATGTTATATGGCAGTATAGGGTCTATACTCTGTGCAATAATTTACATCAAAATCTTATTTTGAAAATAAAATCATCAAATGTTTGTAACTTGTAAAAAAATATTGAATAATTTTCAGATCAGTAGACAGTGTTCACTGAAAACACATTTACATTATGTTTTCATCACAGGTTAATGTCTAATCCTCTTGTTCTACGTATCAATGGCACCAAAATTCAGATTGTCACCTTAAAAGTACTCTGACAGAGGTACAAAACTATATATTAAAAAAATATATAATTCCACCAAACCACCTTTATTGGTAGTAAATGCAAATGCACATGTAAACATGCCCCCACCAGAAATTACCGAAAAGAACTTTGCTGTGAATGACATAAAAGGTAACCCAACCCGCCTTCTATAAATTTTATTATTTAGTGTAATGATCACATGGTATATCGTCTAACTTTGGCAGGTCAGATGTCAGTGTTGCAGGGATTTGCGATACCTGAATTTCGCTATGTGAGGCATTTGATTTGTACCAAAATATTGCATTAGGAAAAACTGATAACATGCACACTATTTATGGTATTATAATTAAAACATAAAGTTGGCAGTTTGACTTGAAGCATTTTTAATCTTGAGAGAAGACAGACACTTCGTTATTTATGTTCAGGTTGATAGTGACGTAATATCTCGCATCATCTCGCGATAAATGTAGTTACAAACAAAGTATCAAAAACATACGTCGATCGAAATTGTATGACGGTACAATATACAGAATTGTATCCTGGCGTCATATGTTTTCGATATGATAAGCAAAATATTGCATAAAAAAGTAAAATGGCAGAAGACAGAAAACTGCATGTGCCGACAAAATTTGGGGGAAATGTAACAGTAATTAAAGATAGGAGAGTAATTTATTGTGGTTGTTAACAATTTGGTTCGGACTTTAATATATAATGACTAAATCCACTTGGCTAAGATATCCTAAGGCAAAAAACATGTAATTTCTCTCCATCTGCCATTTTACTTTTTATGGAATACTCTTGAGAGGGGTGTCTCTTGTGACTATCAGTGCCACACACCAACTTTAATTGTGACATAGTCTGAGTGTTTAGTGGTTACTTCTGGCATTGTTAAGAGACACTTGTAATCATCTACTATCTTATAATACTCCCCCAGGGCTTCTAGAATTTTTATAAAATTCACTAGCCATGGGATCAGTGATTTTAAAAATTTACTAGCCATGATTAAAAATTCACTAGCCCTACTTTACTTTAAGTTAATACAATTTTACTAAATAATAGTAATAATCAGATATGTCACCTAAAGAGGGAGACAGAGCTTAAAAACACTAACACTAGGGGGTTGGCATTGGGCAGGATATTAATTTTTACTAAATAAACTTAACTAACATTTGCCCTTTTTTTTTCTCTAGCTGTCGGGCATGGCAATAGTAATTATTTACTAGCCCAACATTGAATATTACTAGCCATGGGAGGGGGGCTACCATAATCTAGAAGCTCTGCTCCCCTACTGTCAGCAGTCGTTAGTGCCATTGATCAGACCATCTTTATTTAATGGCAAGTGGGCACAGAGAAGTACGCAGAGACAGGAGAAAATTGATGGTGTGATCAGCTCAAAAAGCTGAGTTTGAGGAAACAGACAAAACATGGTTGAACAAATTGATGGATGAGAACTTTAAATGGTTGAAAGTGTGAGCCAGCTTTAACGGGAGTTATACCGCTGTTATTAGCTTCACTGTCCAGCAGCTTATCCACTGAACCATGGTTAAAAAAGTTTGTTTTGTTTAATGACACCACTAGAGCACATTGATTTGTTAATCATCAGCTATTGAATGTCAAATACTTGGTAATTTTGATAGTCTTAGAGAGGAAACCATTAGTAGCAAGGGATCTTTTATATGCACCATCCCACAGACAGGATAGCACTTACCACAGCCTTTGATATACCAGTTGTGGTGCACTGGCTGGAATGAGAAGTAACTCACCACATATGGTTGTCATGACATCTACTGTCAAAACTCTCCACAGATACTTATGAAAATATCTGGTCTTCAGAATTTTTAACAAAACAATAATTTTACCCTTATGACCATTCATTTACTCAACTCAGTTGAGACACCATTTGCAAGACATAAAAAAATCTATGTTCAGCTTCACATTTCAGAAGATTTTATCTGTGAATCAAAAAATAGAATTTTGAGTTTATACAAGTTTGCATATAAATTTTTAATTGTGTTGTGTATTTCTCTGTTACAATTGAAATGGATCTGTCTACAGCCCCCCCCCCCCCCCCCCCCCCCCCCCAGTAATTTTGGCTGGTTTTTTTCTTTTTGATAACCTTTACATCTCGCCTGAATGTAAAAGTTGTAGTAAGACTAACGGATCGAGATTAACAGCGAAAGTTACAGTAACGGGCAAGTAACCTTTGAATCATGCCCACGGACCCCACAAATAACTCAGTTGGGTACCCCCAATAATGTCCACCATGCTACGGGTCTGTGTATTGATACATAAACCTTTGTAATGCATTAAGAAAGATACAGTATAAGGACATTTGAACTAAACAGAAATGACAGGATTTATTAAAATTTTAAGAATTAATCTTTTGATCAGATCATTTTAATGGGCTTCCAATTTGGTTTTGTCTAGCCTCAATAAAAATAAAAGGGGAGAGATATGTAATGTTTTTATCATTTGCTCAGTGTTAAATTGTTTGGGTTTTTTTGTGTGTGTTTTTTTATTAACTCTGTCCTTAAAAAATGTAAGGACTTGATCTGGTTTACAGTGGCACCTTGAAGTATCTTAAAAACATAGTTTAATTGTATTTTAAATTAATATTATTTGTTTTTAGATAGAAATAGATTAAAGGGACTGGCCTGATTTTGTTTCAGTTGTAACATGCTGTAGTTACAACTAACAGATGTTTTTTGATGATTAAAATTACATGTTAAATATATAGGGATGTATGTTCATAGTCTGTATAAACAAGGTGTTTGTTGTCGTCATAATGTTTGTAGTAGCTCAAACCTGATTTCACCATCCAATACTTTAATATATTTGGAAAAATATATATTATGAAGTCAGGAAAATTTTATTTTAATTTGAAAAATAATGTCATGAAATAATTGATATTGTGTTACAAACTATCTGGGTTTCTGCAATTTTTGAAGTTTATTGGATAATTTGATGAAATTGTCTGCTGATTCAGGTAAGAGCTAGCCCTGGAAATAAAATGGTCAATGACTGATCATGACAAGATAACATATTTAATACATAATTGTAGTCACCAAAAAGGCTTTGTTAGTCTAAAACATGTAAAATGGCTGCTCACTCAGGACTGTCCCTTTGATCATGAATTTTATGACCAAATTTTATTTTATAAAATTAATTTAAAAAACCCTTCTTTTTTGTCACTGATATACATGTAACTAGATTGATAATGAATTATACATCACAAATTTCTTCTATGAAATTAATTAAAGTTCTTTTATATATTCACTGCGATGAACCTCCATATGTCTTTGTGCAACTGAGTGACACTAAGTCGGTTTGTGGTAGGTGAGATATTTAATTCTGCAGAAGTCTTCCGATTCTCTGGCATCATTAGAGAATGACTGCTTGAGACCTAATGAGTAACAGTCCCAAGGTCAGCCGTGTAATCAGCTGTATTTCATAGGTTTCTCTCTACATTGCAATGTGAAGGCTCTCAGCAGCCTCCAGGACAGGAAGATAATCTACTGATGGTGTAAACAAAAACAATATTACCATGGCAACCTCACTACCATGGCAACAGGTACTTTAATGTAATAGGAATATTAATTAGACCATTCAGGTAGTGCTTGCTCCAAAATTAAAAAAAAAAATTATTTGAGATTTAAACAGTTACAAGTATGTTTTATGCAAAATAATTAAAAAGCAGTGAATTTAGTGGTCATAATGTTTATATTAACTAAATATTTAAGCAAGTAGTCTGTAAAAGAACTACAGTATTTTTACTGATTTGGCTATGCATAGAGAAAGAGGAAATAAAATACAAGAATATTTAAGCAATGGCACCTCAGCACATTTCAAATCTTTAAATTTTGGATAATCTCACTGTGTTAACAGTCTGTAATGCCTAAGACCATTTACAAAGATTCTGTAGCCTAAAAAAATGACCAGTCCTTATTAAAAATGAATAGTCCCTCTCCCCCCCCCCCCCCCCCCCCCCCCCCCCCCCCCCCACACCCCATACTGGTTGGAACCAAGTGACTGACAAAAGTATATTATTTGTGGTCAATCCTGAACAGGACACTCACCAAAATTGCCAATTACAAATTTAAAAAAATACTGGCAAATTTTATTTTATTTTGGCAAATTATTTCCATGTAATAATTGGTATTTTGTTTATAAAAAATAACTGGGTTTCTGCAATTTAGTCAATTTAATCGATAATTTGTATGAAAGTTTCTGCTCATAGGTGGAAAAAGGATCGATTATAATTTTAAAAATTTGATTGGTTTAGCTCTACCAATGCAATGATCAGTTATAAAAATCCATAGTTTGTTGTTTTGGAAAATGTTAACTGTAATTGTTTCTCTAGTTTAGATTATGGAATTGATGTAAATATGCTGGGGTTGATATTTATTTTCATGTGTACATGAAGAAAAATTGTATTAAGTAGTTATTTAATGGTGAAATTAGTGATTTCCAGGGTCTATCCAAGTGTACAGGACAGTAGGTGATTGGTCCTTATATTTCAAATACTCATTACGTTCATGTAATTCTAACCAATTATGTACTGTATAATACTTAATTTTCGCGTGGAATTTATTTTCACGTTTTTCGCGTGTGAATAAAATTCGCGAAAATATATTCTACGTAAAAATAAAGGCCGACTAAAAAAACATAGTCTCGTTCAACTATATCTCATTAGTTTCTAATTATCGAGGCTAATAGTAACAATGCAATGTCCCTCCTGTCATGGAAAAAAACAACACAAAACACAAAAATCTGCTTAAAACTTTAAATCAAGAACACGATGCAAAGTACATACATGATAATAAAACAATATTAACATTAAAAAGCTTTATGCCGTTTTCCTTCGCAAGTGCTAGCGATCAGTTCATCAGATAGTGACTACAGGTTCTAATAGACCAAATCAATTCCTATTGCCGATAATGTTAACGTTTACTAATAAAACTGATATAAGCAGCGTTTCAACACACCCAGTAAGTACAGCAATAGAAAGTGTGGCACCTCACATCTAATCTACCTGCAAGAAAATGGGGGGTCACGTATCATTTAAGAGATTTAATTAATGTTTTTAATAGCAACCGTCATTTTTGCTGAAAATTGCACTTCCATTTTTGTTATCAGTGTTATGCAAAGTTGTATACAAATGCAATGTATCATATTTAAAACAAATAATAAATAAAAATACTACTCTTGAAGATACATATTATGGGTTGGTTGTGTATACATAGTTGTATATGTAGTGTGTGCATGCATAGTCAGAGTCTCTCATTTCCAATAAATAATTACTTTAAATCTCATTTATTGCAGTGACCCTGTGTTTTGAAAGACTTTAATGGGCATATGATAAGAACTCCACTAGAAAAAAAGCATATTACATGTGGCATCAGAAATGCACACCACTCCCAAACAAAAATGCATGCTTGCGGCTAGGTTGTTGCAAGGTAGGTACAAGGTTGTTACAAGCTAGTACAAGCAATGCAAGCTATTTGCAAGCTAACATTTAGCTCGCGTAAGGTAGTCAGTACTTCTGCAAGCTTGCCGCATGCATGTTTTCATTTGTTAAAGCATGCGCAAGCTTGCTGCATGCATATCTTCAACTGTGCAAGCTTCCTGCAAGCATGTTTTCATTTTTACTAGCTTGCTGCAAGCATATCTTCAACAGTGCAAGCTTCCCGCAAGCATGTTTTCATTTTGCAAACTTGCTGTATGCATATCTTCAACTGTGCAAGCTTCCTGCAAGCATGTTTTCATTTTTGTAAGCTTGCTGCATGTATATCTTCAACTGTGAAAGCATGTCTACACTTGTGGAGAAAAAGCTAAGTCCAAATCATTTTCATGGTTTTTTTTTTTTTAATTCATACCTTCTCATATGATTTATCAAATTCAGTGGGAACAGTGGCTAAACAACCAAACATACATGTTACAGATTTAGATAGTATTTACAATAATAATTAAAACAAAATTAATATTAATACATACGAATGATAATACAATATGGTTAAAACAGAATCATCTTGTAATAATTGGATTTTCAATTGGCCCCAAAAATAATAACATATGCATGGCCATGAGAGGATGACATGGGCCATGTTTGGTTGAAATTAGCCTGGTGGAATTTGAGAAGATGTTGAAAATGTCTGAGCCAATCAGAGGCCAGGGTGTCCATCTTGGATTTTGAATCAGCCTCAAAAATAACAACACTTAGTAAGTCATGAGAGAATCATTTGGACTATAAGTTTGATTCAAACCTGCCTGGTGGACCTTGAAAAGAAGCAAAAAAATGTCTCTGTCAATCAGAGGTCAGGGCAGATATCTTGATTTTAAATCTGCCCAAAAAATAACAAACTCAGTCAGGGCCATGAGAGGATCATTAGGAATACATATGGTTTAAATTTGCATGGTGGAACTTGAGTAAAAGTTAAAAATGTCTCAGTTATTCAGAGGCCAGGGCGGCCATCTTGGAATTTTTATTGCCTGAAATATAACAACACTTGGTCAGGTCTATAAGAGGATCATTTGGACCAAGTTTGGTTGAATCCTGCTTGGTGGAACAGGAGAAAAAAGAAAACAAGAAGAAACAAACAAATGACTTTACACCAGTGTGGATCTCCAGATAGTGGAGGAATATAACCTAAAACAAGAAGAAAAAGAAGAATATAGAACCAGGAGCTTTTTAGCATATTAGTTTAGTCAAGACTATCCCACATAAATGGAACATGTCTATCAGACAGGTAAACTAATTTTGTAGCCTAAGTATCTGACAACATGTAGCACCTACTTTTTTGTTTTAACTGTTCATGTTTTTCACTTTAAAACCATTGTTTTTTTTTTAAAGAATTATACAAGATGCAAGATGGCTGCCACTGATGCAAGCTTGTAGGTAGATCGTCGCAAGCTTGCAGGAAGCTTGTTGCAAACTTGCAGGAAGCTCGTCGCAAGCATGCGGGAAGCTCGTAGCAAGCTTGCAGCAAGGTTGTAAAAAGGTTCCAAATACTAGCTTAAACTGAACAAGCTTGCGGGAAGCTCGTCGCAAGCTTGCGGCAAGGTTGCAACAAGCTTCCCGCAAGCTCGTCGCAAGCTTGCGGGAAGCTCGTCACAAGCTTGCGGCAAGGTTGTAAAAAGGTTCCAAATACTAGCTTAAACTGAACAAGCTTGCGGGAAGCTCGTCGCAAGCTTGCGGCAAGGTTGCAACAAGCTTCCCGCAAGCTCGTCGCAAACTTGCGGGAAGCTCGTCACAAGCTTGCGGCAAGGTTGTAAAAAGGTTCCAAATACTAGCTTAAACTGAATAAGCTTGCAGGAAGCTCGTTGCAAGCTTGCGGCAAGGTTGCAAGAAGCTCGTTGCAAGGTTGCAAGAAGCTCGTCGCAAGCTTGCGGCAAGGTTGTAAAAAGGTTCCAAATACTAGCTCGAAACGCGGTAGTTACTACCTTGCCGCAAGGTTGTTACCAGCTATTTATTAAGCTTGCAATTTTTGTTTGGGTAGCTGCATCCACAAATAGTAGTAAATTAATGTGGTACACATCATGGTGGGGAAAACACCCAAGGTATGGAATATGCTTGGATGTCAAGTCACTGAATGCAATATTTTCAAACCCGTCAGCCTAGTTGGTTTTTATATATGCATTATTAAATCCACTGACAGCTACCAATATACCTGTTGATATTTTATTAATAATCTTCAGTGATTGGTGTTTACAGACATATATCATATCTAGAGTTATCATTAGGGTTTTACACTTTTATTTTTTATTTGTCATGAGAAAAGCACATGCAAAGCATCAAAAGTGTGCGAAAGTCATTTTTCTTTAATTATATTCTGTTTTTACTGAATATAATATTTATATTATATGCATTACTACAATCTGTAATGTAACAAATCATTTACATAATAATATTGGAAAATATAGATTTACAGGTGTGGTAATAATGGAAGATAATACTAACACATTAGCAAATGTGTCAAAATTGCTTTTGTACTTGGTATATACTTCAAATACCCTTTACTATAGAAAACTCACTGAATATATGGACAAGATTTAATGAAATGACCTAAAGCTATTATTGCCAAGCTTATATTTGTGTACAAATAAAGAAGAAAATGCAAAATGGCTACACAGAACCCCCTTCTGTAGATTTTAATGTTTTTCCAAACTCACAAAAACAATTGTTAAAAATTCCATATTTGCCTAAAACATAATTCACCAACCTAAGAAGTATGTTAAAATTACAGCAGAAATCAGGTTATTTAAATATAGTCATTCCAGAGTCAATTGCATTTAAATACACATTGTTAATGGAGATCTAAGAGATTAACCTAATATCAGCTAACATTATTTTTTAAATAAAAATGAATTATTACTAATAGCTTATTTCATCTTGCCTAGACTTATTATCCTAAATAAGATTAGTGTTATATGAGATATCCATCACCTTGGGTAAATAAGCTTTAAAATATTTTAAGTAAAAAATATGGGCCAAAATCTCCAATTCGTCAGCATAGACTTTTTTTTCAAACTCTATTCTCAGCAGTGCACAGTAAATTAATGCCAAGGTCACGGTCATTATGAACTCCCATGCCTGAGTGTAACCTAATTAAGCAATTATGACTGTCAAATAACAGTAAATGGCACACTATATTAAATAATGATAATATAGTGAATATATGCTATAGGTTCTAATAGACCAAATCAATTTCTATTGCCGATAATGTTAACGTTTACTAATAAAACTAATATAAGCAGTGTTTCAACACACCCAGTAAGTACAGCAATAGAAAGTGTGGCACCTCACATCTAATCTACCTGCAAGAAAATGGGGGGTCACGTATCATTTAAGAGATTTAATTAATGTTTTTAATAGCAACCGTCATTTTTGCTGAAAATTGCACTTCCATTTTTGGGGGTACCCCGCATTAGTTTCAACCTCTGGTATATACTGCATAACAACTGTATGACAAATAAAAGTGTATTTATTGTCAATGAATAATAGCATTTGCACAAATAATCAATGTCACATATTACTACCAATCACACCCACAGCTGCTTTTACTCCGTAAATATTTGACGGTGCACGTCGAACTCTGACATGGAACTCTCTTCTTTGGTACTATGCAACCTATACGTGTTGAACGACGGAAGTTACACATGTTAAAATGTGGAATTGAAAAAATCCGGACTAGGCTTATCACATATATTATTGATAGATGTTCAGATTCAAAATGTTATTTTTATTTGTCACAAAGGCCTGCAAGTCTGAAGCCTGTTCGTATTAAATCCGTTTTTCCTTTCATAGTTTCTGCCTGTTCGGTGGCATTATTGGCAGCTTCAAAAGATATCGCTTGTTCTGCAGACAAACATTCTTTAGGATTTGGTAAACCCGATAATTTTGGTTTCTGAACTGTATTCAGCCACTTAAACAACGACATTTTAGAACTTTACCAATGCAGATACATTTTCGAAATGAATGTAAGCGCTACATTCATAATGCACGTCGCGACTTTACACTTAAGATTTTGCCTCTTAGCCAATCACAAATCGTTTTTAATTAGTATTCTGACGGCAATTTATTACTAGTATTGTTACCAATCAAACTCAGTTACTGAGCACTAGTAGCTTGTGCCTTCAAATTTCGTTTCGTTTTGTTTTCGGTTTCGGTTTTTACAACAATTATGAGGATTAAGGAAAAACTACGATCAGCACCTTCTCTAAGTTTATAAGCTTGTAAACAATAAAAGTCTTGATTAGTTCAAGTAGGAAAACCGTTGTTTTATGGTTTTACTCATTACAGCAGATCTCTACTGTGTACAGTAGGCCTACTCGTGTGTGCATATTATGGGGTTTGTTCTACAGATTAGCCTCACAACCGGTGAACCGGCAAAACGTTCCGTTTTCAAATCAGAATTATTGATATCAGTACTACTACTTCTATTTTTTTTCTTTTTCTTTTCTGTTTTTTTTTTTTTTTAGGGGTTGAGGGATTCGCGAAAATAAATGTTCGCGAATGGACTCATTTTCATTAAATCGCCAAAATTTGATCCCGTGAAAATAAAGTATTATACAGTAATCAGAAGTTGATTGGTTGGTTCCAACCGGTTATAACTGATGATTGATGATACAATTACATCCGATTCCCAACACAGCTGGCCTGTGAGATTCCCAACACTAGCTGGCCTGTGAGATTCCCAACACTAGCTGGCCTGTGAGATTCCCAACACTAGCTACCCTGTGAGATTCCCACCACTAGCTAGCCTGTGAAACTCACAGCCAGTATCTAGCCTGTTAGATTCCCAGCACTAGCTAGCCTGTGAGATTCCCACCACTAGCTAGCCTGTGGGATTCGCAACCAGTATCTAGCCTGTTAGATTCCCACACTTGCTAGCCTGTGAGATTCCCACCACTAGCTAGTCTGTGAGATTCCCACCACTAGCTAGCCTGTGAGATTCCCAATCAGTATCTAGCCTGTTAGATTCCCACCACTAACTAGCCTGTAAAATTCCCAATGCTAGGTAGCCCGTGAGATTCCCAACACTTGCTAGCCTGTGAGATTCCCAAAACTTGCTAGCCTGTGAGATTCCCAACACTTGCTAGCCTGTGAGATTCCCAACACTTGCTAGCCTGTGAGATTCCCAACACTAGCTAGCCTGTTAGATTCCCAACATTAGCTAGCCTGTTAGATTCCCATTACTAGCTAGCCTGTGGGATTCCCTACACTAGCTAGCCTGCAAAATTCCCAACACTATCTAGCCTGTTAGATTCCCAACACTAGCTAGCCTGTTACATTCCCAACACTAGCTAGCCTGTGGAATTCCCAACACTAGCTAGCCTGTGAGATATGCAACGCTATCTAGCCTGTTAGATTCCCAACACTAGCTAGCCTGTGAAATTCCCACCACTAGCTAGCCTGTGAGATTCCCAGCCAGTATCTAGCCTGTTAGATTCCCAACACTAGCTAGCCTGTGAGATTCCCACCACTAGCTAGCCTGTGGGATTCCCAACCAGTATCTAGCTGGTTAGATTCCCACTACTAGCTAGCCTGAGAGATTCCCAGCACTAGCTAGTCTGTGAGGTTCCCAATACTAGCTAGCCTGTGAGGTTCCCAACTACGAGCTAGCCTGTGAGATTCCCAACACTAACTAACCTGTGAGATTCCCAACGCTTCCTAGCCTGTGAGATGCCCACCAGTAGCTAGCCTGTTAGATTCCCAACACTAGCTAGCCTGTTAGATTCCCACCACTAGCTAGCCTGTGGGATTCCCAACACTAGCTAGCCTGTGAGATTCCCAACCAGTATGTAGCCTGTTAGATTCCCAACACTTGCTAGCCTGTGAAATTCCCAACACTTGCTAGCCTGTGAGATTCCCAAAACTTGCTAGCCTGTGAGATTCCCAACACTTGCTAGCCTGTGAGATTCCCAACACTTGCTAGCCTGTGAGATTCCAAACACTTGCTAGCCTGTGAGATTCCCAAACTTGCTAGCCTGTGAGATTCCCAACATTTGCTAGCGTGTGAGATTCCAACACTAGCTAGCCTGTTAGATTCCCACCACTAGCTAGCCTGTTAGATTGCCACCACTAGCTAGCCTGTGGGATTCCCAACAGTAGCTAGCCTGTGAGATTCCCAACACTATCTAGCCTGTTAGATTCCCAACACTAGCTAGCCTGTTAGATTCCCACCACTAGCTAGCCTGTGGGATTCCCAGCACTAGCTAGCCTGTGAGATATCCAACGCTATCTAGCCTGTGAGATTTCCAACACTAGCTAGCCTGTGAGATTCCCAACCAGTATCTAGCCTGTTAGATTCCCACCACTAGCTAACCTGAGAGATTCCTGTGAGATTCCCAACACTAGCTAGCCTGTGATATTCCCAGCCAGTATCTAGCCTGTTAGATTCCCAACGCTAGGTAGCCTGTAAGATTCCCACCACTAGCTAGCCTGTGGGATTCCCAACCAGTATCTAGCCGGTTAGATTCCCACCAGTAGCTAGCCTGAGAGATTCCCAGCACTAGCTAGCCTGTGAGGTTCCCAATACTAGCTAGCCTGTGAGGTTCCCAAGCACGAGCTAGCCTGTGAGATTCCCAACATTAACTAACCTGTGAGATTCCCAGTGCTTCCTAGCCTGTGAGATTCCCACCACTAGCTAGCCTGTGAGATTCCCAACGCTAGCTAGCCTGTGAGATTCCCACCACTATCTAGCCTGTGAGATTCCCAAGACTATCTAGCCTGTGAGATTCCCAGCACTAACTAGCCTGTGAGATTACCAGCCAGTAGCTAGCCTGTGGGATTCCCAACGCTATCTAGCCTGTTATATTCCTAACACTAGCTAGCCTGTTAGATTCCCACCACTAGCTAGCCTGTGGGATTCCCAACACTAGCTAGCCTGTGAGATTCCCAACCAGTATGTAGCCTGTTAGATTCCCACCACTAACTAGCCTGTGAAATTCCCAACACTTGCTAGCCTGTGAGATTCCCAAAACTTGCTAGCCTGTGAGATTCCCAACACTTGCTAGCCTGTGAGATTCCAAACACTTGCTAGCCTGTGAGATTCCCAAACTTGCTAGCCTGTGAGATTCCCAACATTTGCTAGCGTGTGAGATTCCAACACTAGCTAGCCTGTTAGATTGCCACCACTAGCTAGCCTGTGGGATTCCCAACAGTAGCTAGCCTGTGAGATTCCCAACACTATCTAGCCTGTTAGATTCCCAACACTAGCTAGCCTGTTAGATTCCCACCACTAGCTAGCCTGTGGGATTCCCAGCACTAGCTAGCCTGTGAGATATCCAACACTATCTAGCCTGTGAGATTTCCAACACTAACTAGCCTGTGAGATTCCCAACCAGTATCTAGCCTGTTAGATTCCCACCACTAGCTAACCTGAGAGATTCCTGTGAGATTCCCAACACTAGCTAGCCTGTGATATTCCCAGCCAGTATCTAGCCTGTTAGATTCCCAACGCTAGGTAGCCTGTAAGATTCCCACCACTAGCTAGCCTGTGGGATTCCCAACCAGTATCTAGCCGGTTAGATTCCCACCAGTAGCTAGCCTGAGAGATTCCCAGCACTAGCTAGCCTGTGAGGTTCCCAATACTAGCTAGCCTGTGAGGTTCCCAAGCACGAGCTAGCCTGTGAGATTCCCAACATTAACTAACCTGTGAGATTCCTAGTGCTTCCTAGCCTGTGAGATTCCCACCACTAGCTAGCCTGTGAGATTCCCAACGCTAGCTAGCCTGTGAGATTCCCACCACTATCTAGCCTGTGAGATTCCCAAGACTATCTAGCCTGTGAGATTCCCAGCACTAACTAGCCTGTGATATTCCCAGCCAGTAGCTAGCCTGTGGGATTCCCAACGCTATCTAGCCTGTTATATTCCTAACACTAGCTAGCCTGTGAGATTCCCACCACTAGCTAGCCTGTGAGATTCCCAACACTAGCTAGCCTGTGAGATATCCAATGCTATCTAGGCTGTGAGATTTCCAACGCTAGCTAGCCTGTGAGATTCCCAACACTAGCTAGCCTGTGAGATTCCCAACACTAGAACTAAATATATTTCAATTTGCATTAATAGAATGAAATGGGGTTATAGTATTTTTCTTTCTTAAAAGATCCATAGAAAAAATGAATATTAGTAGGCCTATTGGTAGGGTACGTTAGAGCAAAAACGACCACTCACGATACCCAAGTGATAATTTTCTTTTCTTTGGGACTGTAATTGGTCAGTTTTGTTATTTTAGATGGGGAAAGTATACTTAATCAATGGTTTTACAATTATTTACAGTAATAATGCAGGACAGCTGATAATGTCCATTACGATTATAGGGGTAGCCGCGTGGTTATCCCAAAATACCCTGTAATCTTAATAAAACTGGCACATACTTTTTTATGTCTAGACATCTTGAGTGGTGACTGTCCAAAATAAACACCTGCCAATTAGGAACCACAGGTACAGGCCACAGAAAGAAAATACCAATTAACTAAGAAAACACTCCGATTATCATTTCAGTACGTGGGTTAATGTATGGACGAAACATAGTAGTTATTTCAACACTTTGACAATGGTGGTTTATTTTGTATTGAAGAATAATATATACTTATTGCTGGCTTACTGGGATGGATATTATTATAGAACATTGCAGTGCATACGCAAAAATCAGGTACGTTTTGTTTTTTCAGTTCTAAGACTAATTCCTGACGTGACATGTTAAGTATTACGTAACCACCAGCTCGCCAGAGGTTGTATTCACTGGGATGGTACAAAATGGCTGCGCCCATTATATATATATAATAGCCGTCACATTTAACCGTTTTATTAATTAACTATACAATTATACTTGTTGATATTAAGCAATAATGGCATTATATATTGCTGAATATGGATACTAGTCCAAAAGCCTTGCTTAACCTTCTGAGTACTGCAGGCGAGATATCTCGCCAGACATCATGTCAGTCGACATACTGTATACTGTATACAGTGCATTTCCCAATTCATATTTCCCCATCGTTTTGCACACGACACTCACCAGAAACGGAAATATAATAAAAGAAAAAAGAGTTTTTTTCAAAATGGTGGCTTTTGTTTCGATTTTTTCAATTGAAAATACCTTGAAATTTGAGTTCAAAAAGTGGTTTTCGGCAAGTATTTTTGCTTGACAACAATGGCGGCACGTCGCGGTCATTTTCAGGGATCGATAGCTGATTGTGACAGCTAATTTGATAATAAATTTGATCGTTTTACCAACAACGAAAATTACCAAATATTGCAATATGAATCGTAGTTTGGGTTTTTAACAAAATTCTGTTCAGAAAACCACTGTCATCAGGAATAATGGGCATAAATACTGGACAAATGCCCGGAAGTAAACTAAACTTTTTGAAGTTTTTGCCTAATTTTAATCACCATTAGCTGATCTAAAAATAATAAAAATTACAAACAAACCATGAAAATAATACTTACCGATTCATATATGAACTTTATTTCATGTATTTATAAAACATTTAAGTGAATATATGTGAGTAAAAATTATAAACTTGTACCCACTCAATGTGGTTTTTGTTCAAAATTAATCCAGTAGTCTAAAAGGTTAAGCATTCCTTTAACTATTGGATAGTCTCACCCTGTCAAAAGTCTGTAATGCCTGAGTCCATTTACAAATTAAAAAATTTATACATGTATAAATAAATATCTACAATGCAGAACAGAAGCATGTTGTCTCAATTTTTGGATAATTGCACCCTGTCTATATAATGCCTGAGCGCAGTTACCAACAAAATACACAATACCCTTTCAGCCCCAACCTAAAATAGACTTTAAAAAATGCAAATAAACAAAACAAACAAAACAAAAAGCAATATACAACCCATGTTCCCTCAAAACAACATCAACAACTCCCCCCCCCCCCCCAAAACATCACTTTCAAGTTTGCCACGTAAAATATAAGCATGCACTTTACGTAAATGTATATGTACCTCTATCTATTGGAGAATCTTGGCCTGTCAGTAATCTTTAATACCAATATATTTCTGTTCCATAGACTTTTATTAGTGGCATTCACTAACCAGTGCAATAAATAGATTTGTTCACTAGTCCACCAGAAAAAGGTCAACAAGTTCGTCCATATTTTTACTTGTCCAAAAGTGTTTATGATCGCATGGAATGAAACACATTATAATATTTTTTACTTGTCCACCGGATAACCACTGAGGTGCATTTCGCTTGCCCGGGCAGATTTTCATTTATCAGGACAAACAAATAAGTGTTGATGTGGAAAGCTTGTGTATAATACTAACAAGTGCAGAGTTAATCACTGACAGTAGACACTTGTTGAGATATCTCATCCTAAGTGAAATGTTTCATACAACTTGGACCAGTTTGTTGTTCTGGTGAACATTTCTGCATGTTCAAGGGGTGGGATTTAGAACTTAGACCAGTTTATTGTTCTGGTGAACATTTCTGCATGTTCAAGGGTTGAGATTTGGAACTTTGACCAGTTTGTTGTTCTGGCGAATGTTTCTGCATGTTCAAGGGGTGGGATTTAGAACTTAGACCAGTTTATTGTTCTGGCGAACGTTTCTGCATGTTCAAGGGGTGGGATTTAGAACTTTGACCAGTTTATTGTTCTGGTGAACATTTCTGCATGTTCAAGGGTTGAGATTTGGAACTTTGACCAGTTTGTTGTTCTGGCGAATGTTTCTGCATGTTCAAGGGGTGGGATTTGGAACTTTGACCAGTTTGTTGTTCTGGCGAATGTTTCTGCATGTTCAGGGGTTGGGATTTGGAACTTTGACCAGTTTATTATTCTGGCGAATGTTTCTGCATGTTCAAGGGGTGGGATTTCGAACTTAGACCAGTTTATTGTTCTGGCGAACGTTTCTGCATGTTCAAGGGGTGGGATTTGGAACTTTGACCAGTTTGTTGTTCTGGCGAATGTTTCTGCATGTTCAAGGGGTGGGATTTAGAACTTTGACCAGTTTGTTGTTCTGGCGAATGTTTCTGCATGTTCAGGGGTTGGGATTTGGAACTTTGACCAGTTTGTTGTTCTGGCGAATGTTTCTGCATGTTCAAGGGGTGGGATTTGGAACTTTGACCAGTTTGTTGTTCTGGTGAACGTTTCTGCGTGTTCAAGGGGTGGGATTTGGAACTTTGACCAGTTTGTTGTTCTGGAGAACGTTTCTGCATGTTCAAGGGGTGGGATTTGGAACTTTGACCAGTTTATTGGTCTGGTGAATGTTTCTGCATGTTCAAGGGTTGGGATTTAGAACTTGGACCAGTTGATTGGTCTGGCGAATGTTTCTGCATGTTCAAGGGGTGGGATTTAGAACTTGGACCAGTTTGTTGTTCTGGTGAACGTTTCTGCATAAGGGTGGGATTTAGAACTTAGACCAGTTTGTTGTTCTGGTGAATGTTTCTGCATGTTCAAGGGTTGGGATTTGGAACTTTCACCAGTTTGTTGTTCTGGAGAATGTTTCTGCATGTTCAGGGGTTGGGATTTGGAACTTTCACCAGTTTGTTGTTCTGGCGAATGTTTCTGCATGTTCAAGGGTTGGGATTTGGAACTTTGACCAGTTTGTTGTTCTGGCGAATGTTTCTGCATGTTCAAGGGTTGGGATTTGGAACTTTGACCAGTTTGTTGTTCTGGCGAATGTTTCTGCATGTTCAAGGGGTGGGATTTAGAACTTTGACCAGTTTGTTGTTCTGGCGAATGTTTCTGCATGTTCAGGGGTGGGATTTAGAACTTTGACCAGTTTATTGGTCTGGTGAATGTTTCTGCATGTTCAAGGGTTGGGATTTGGAACTTTGACCAGTTTATTGTTCTGGTGAATGTTTCTGCATGTTCAAGGGGTGGGATTTAGAACTTTGACCAGTTTGTTGTTCTGGTGAACGTTTCTGCATAAGGGTGGGATTTAGAACTTTGACCAGTTTGTTGTTCTGGCGAATGTTTCTGCATGTTCAGGGGTTGGGATTTGGAACTTTGACCAGTTTATTGGTCTGGTGAATGTTTCTGCATGTTCAAGGGGTGGGATTTAGAACTTTGACCAGTTTGTTGTTCTGGTGAATGTTTCTGCATGTTCAAGGGGTGGGATTTAGAACTTTGACCAGTTTGTTGTTCTGGTGAATGTTTCTGCATGTTCAGGGGTTGGGATTTGGAACTTTGACCAGTTTGTTGTTTTGGCGAATGTTTCTGCATGTTCAAGGGGTGGGATTTGGAACTTTGACCAGTTTGTTGTTCTGGCGAATGTTTCTGCATGTTCAAGGGTTGGGATTTGGAACTTTGACCAGTTTGTTGTTCTGGCGAATGTTTCTGCATGTTCAAGGGTTGGGATTTGGAACTTTGACCAGTTTGTTGTTCTGGCGAATGTTTCTGCATGTTCAAGGGGTGGGATTTAGAACTTTGACCAGTTTGTTGTTCTGGCGAATGTTTCTGCATGTTCAGGGGTGGGATTTAGAACTTTGACCAGTTTATTGGTCTGGTGAATGTTTCTGCATGTTCAAGGGTTGGGATTTGGAACTTTGACCAGTTTATTGTTCTGGTGAATGTTTCTGCATGTTCAAGGGGTGGGATTTAGAACTTTGACCAGTTTGTTGTTCTGGTGAACGTTTCTGCATAAGGGTGGGATTTAGAACTTTGACCAGTTTGTTGTTCTGGCGAATGTTTCTGCATGTTCAGGGGTTGGGATTTGGAACTTTGACCAGTTTATTGGTCTGGTGAATGTTTCTGCATGTTCAAGGGGTGGGATTTAGAACTTTGACCAGTTTGTTGTTCTGGTGAATGTTTCTGCATGTTCAAGGGGTGGGATTTAGAACTTTGACCAGTTTGTTGTTCTGGTGAATGTTTCTGCATGTTCAAGGGGTGGGATTTGGAACTTTGACCAGTTTGTTGTTCTGGTGAACGTTTCTGCATGTTCAAGGGGTGGGATTTGGAACTTTGACCAGTTTGTTGTTCTGGAGAACGTTTCTGCATGTTCAAGGGGTGGGATTTGGAACTTTGACCAGTTTATTGGTCTGGTGAATGTTTCTGCATGTTCAAGGGTTGGGATTTAGAACTTGGACCAGTTGATTGGTCTGGCGAATGTTTCTGCATGTTCAAGGGGTGGGATTTAGAACTTGGACCAGTTTGTTGTTCTGGTGAACATTTCTGCATAAGGGTGGGATTTAGAACTTAGACCAGTTTGTTGTTCTGGTGAATGTTTCTGCATGTTCAAGGGTTGGGATTTGGAACTTTCACCAGTTTGTTGTTCTGGAGAATGTTTCTGCATGTTCAGGGGTTGGGATTTGGAACTTTGACCAGTTTGTTGTTCTGGAGAATGTTTCTGCATGTTCAGGGGTTGGGATTTGGAACTTTGACCAGTTTCTTGTTCTGGTGAATGTTTCTGCATGTTCAGGGGTTGGGATTTGGAACTTTGACCAGTTTGTTGTTCTGGCGAATGTTTCTGCATGTTCAAGGGGTGGGATTTAGAACTTTGACCAGTTTGTTGTTCTGGCGAATGTTTCTGCATGTTCAAGGGTTGGGATTTGGAACTTTGACCAGTTTGTTGTTCTGGCGAATGTTTCTGCATGTTCAAGGGTTGGGATTTGGAACTTTGACCAGTTTGTTGTTCTGGCGAATGTTTCTGCATGTTCAAGGGGTGGGATTTAGAACTTTGACCAGTTTGTTGTTCTGGCGAATGTTTCTGCATGTTCAGGGGTTGGGATTTAGAACTTTGACCAGTTTGTTGTTCTGGTGAACGTTTCTGCATAAGGGTGGGATTTAGAACTTTGACCAGTTTGTTGTTCTGGTGAATGTTTCTGCATGTTCAAGGGTTGGGATTTGGAGCTTTGACCAGTTTATTGGTCTGGTGAATGTTTCTGCATGTTCAAGGGGTGGGATTTAGAACTTTGACGAGTTTGTTGTTCTGGTGAACGTTTCTGCATAAGAGTGGGATTTAGAACTTTGACCAGTTTGTTGTTCTGGTGAATGTTTCTGCATGTTCAAGGGTTGGGATTTGGAGCTTTGACCAGTTTATTGGTCTGGTGAATGTTTCTGCATGTTCAAGGGGTGGGATTTAGAACTTTGACCAGTTTGTTGTTCTGGTGAATGTTTCTGCATGTTCAAGGGTTGGGATTTAGAACTTTGACCAGTTTGTTGTTCTGGTGAATGTTTCTGCATGTTCAAGGGGTGGGATTTAGAACTTTGACCAGTTTATTGTTCTGGTGAATGTTTCTGCATGTTCAAGGGTTGGGATTTAGAACTTTGACCAGTTTATTGTTATGGTGAATGTTTCTGCATGTTCAAGGGGTGGGATTTAGAACTTTGACCAGTTTGTTGTTCTGGTGAATGTTTCTGCATGTTCAAGGGGTGGGATTTAGAACTTTGACCAGTTTATTGTTCTGGTGAATGTTTCTGCATGTTCAAGGGTTGGGATTTAGAACTTTGACCAGTTTATTGTTCTGGTGAATGTTTCTGCATGTTCAAGGGGTGGGATTTAGAACTTTGACCAGTTTGTTGTTCTGGTGAATGTTTCTGCATGTTCAAGGGTTGGGATTTGGAACTTTGACCAGTTTATTGTTCTGGTGAATGTTTCTGCATGTTCAAGGGTTGGGATTTAGAACTTTGACCAGTTTATTGTTCTGGTGAATGTTTCTGCATGTTCAAGGGGTGGGATTTAGAACTTTGACCAGTTTGTTGTTCTGGTGAATGTTTCTGCATGTTCAAGGGTTGGGATTTGGAGCTTTGACCAGTTTATTGTTCTGGTGAATGTTTCTGCATGTTCAAGGGGTGGGATTTAGAACTTTGACCAGTTTGTTGTTCTGGTGAACGTTTCTGCATAAGGGTGGGATTTAGAACTTTGACCAGTTGATTGGTCTGGTGAACATTTCTGCATATTCAAGGGGTGGGATTTAGCTCACTTGGTAGAGCATTAGCCTTACGCTTGTCATAGAAGTGAAGTTCCTCCTCGATGGACCAATTTGGGTTTTCCTAATCCAGTCGGTATGATTATGATCATAGAGCTTGGTGCATGTGCAGACATTTCCTTTCGGTTTCCACGCTAATGCTGATGCATAGCTTCTGTACTCTGACTTCAGTGAACTTTGAGTTTGAAGTTTTCCTTCTCGTAGGAGAGTTTCCTTACTAGGATTCTAAGCCTCTCCAGCCCAATTTTGATTTTGGAGTTTGCTCCTCCTAGACAGTTGTCTTTCTTGACTCACGTCCTCTGTCTGTCTGGTCCATATTAGTCTAGTCTCTACTCTTTGACCAGTCCAGCTTGGGTGACCCTTCCAGGAGCTGATGCTCCAGCTGGCATAACTCTCCAAGTCATTGAGACATGCAAGCTACCTCACCACATCAAGGAATGGACCATGAAATAGAGTCGGTATGCAATGGCTTAAATGCATCAGAGGCCATGGTGTATGCTGTCCTGTTTATGGAAAAATGCATATCGAAGATCCTTGCTGCTAATAAAAAAATGCTGTCAGTTTTAATTACGATTATATGTTAGAATTATCAAATGTTTGACATCCAGTAGTCAGTTATTAATAAATCAGTATGCTCTAGTAGTGTCATTAAACAAAAGAAACCTTAACCACATGTTGCATTGACAAACCCTGTTAAACCCATATGGTGTTAAGGTTCATTGTTTTCAAAATTTGTTTTGAAAATTGATTAGCAGCTACTTTTTAATGTTTTTAGATTTGTAAAGCGGTCTTTTAAAAAGTGTAAAACAAATAAGCGACATGAGACTAAAAATCTTCCATGTGTTGAATTTTTTTTTTCATTTTGATTCTTTACTTAACCCTTTAATGCCCGTGACAAAACTAGCATGAATTCAGATAAAATATTGGTTTGTGAATAAACATAGCATCATTTAAAAACACGTTTGAGTATATTTGAAATAAATATTTATTTTTTATTTGTTTTTAAATGTACTCATATGAGTACATTGGGCTGTACTTGTATGAGTACAAAAGTAATTATTAAATCAGATTTTAAAAATATTTGTTGCAATCAGAGAAAAAACATATCAAATTAATTTAACACACCATTAGAACAATGTAGCAGATCTATAAGTGCAGAGAAAAGACTACAAGATAAACATGTTGCCGTAGGTGCCTATTGTACTCAAACGAGTACACATTTAAATGTTTGGCTCTGTTCAAATATAAGTTTAATCATTCAAGTAAATTGTACTCACTTTGAGGATATTAGACATATACTGAACAAAAAAAGAAACTTCAGATTTGTACATATAGTATTTGTTGTGTTAAAGAATTCATTGTGCAATGAAATTATATAGGTAGTATTAGCCTTGAGCTGTATTATCAGGATTCATGAATTTTATCGATTATTTTTGCACTGTTAATCGTCGACAACGTGAAATTCAATTTGCATGTTCATGCATGGTTCGACACGTCCCGTGTAGTATTCGGTCAATTTGTTTTACTTGTCTTACTGACATTGTTGTCAAGTGAATGAAAACGCTTCAAAATTTGTAAAAAAAATTAAAGTTTTTTGCATTGTAGCATTTTTAGTATGCCAAGAATACCCAATAATTTACGCGAACGGGCGATTGGCATGCTTGATGCTGGCATGTCGACAGAAGACGTTGCAAGGCATGTTGGGAGTTCTAGTCGAGCAATACGAAATCTTCGCGTAAGATTTCAAACGATAGGAAGCACCAACGACTTGCCACGTCGTGGACGTCCGCGTGTTACAACGTGTGGTCAAGACCGCTATATCATGAACACGCATTTGCGCAATTGATTCCAAACTGCCACTGCTACTGCTGCTAACACACCTGGGCTTCATAATAACCGAATCAGTGGGCAAACTGTTCGTAATCGTCTGCGGGAGAACGGTTTACATGCACGACGTCCTTACGTCGGATGCGTTTTAATGCAACGTCATCGTCTAAATCGTCTTAATTGGGCACGTGTACACACTCGTTGGATACAGCGACGCTGGAATACTGTTCTTTTTTCGGATAAATCCAGATTTTCTTTACAACGTGGTGATGGCAGGGTGCGCGTCTACCGTAGGAGAAATGAACGCTATGTTGACTGTTGTGTTCTTGAACGAGATCGTTTCGGGTGTGGGGGTTGTGTCATGGTCTAGGCAGCCATTGCCCATGGTTATCGTTCACCACTAGTCGTCATTGATGGCAATTTAAATGCTCAACGTTACCGCGATGACAATCTCGCTCATCACGTCATTCCTTTGTTCCATAATAACGCCAAGATCTCGATTTTTCAGCATGATAATGCCACCTCTCATACAGCTAGAGACACTGTACATTTTCTTAGGACAAATAACATTGATTTCATTGATGACTGGCCCGCTAAAAGTCCTGATCTCAACCCCATCGAGCATGTCTGGGATAGTCTGGACAGACGATTGAGGCGTCGTCCCAAGCGCTCATTCAGGAATGGAACAATATTCCACAGGCAGAAATCAACACTTTAGTCAATTCTATGCGCTTGCAATGCACTGCAGTGGTCAATTCAAGAGGTGGTCATACCCGTTATTAAGTGGGGTTTTTGTGTGTGTTTTAACCCCTACCACACTTGGTCAAAATTTCTCCCAGTTTCTGTTAACCTATGGCCATGATTTTTGCACCAAACGATGCATCATGGAACACTCTTTAAATGCATATATAACAATTATTCCCCCGGTTTGTTTTCATCAAGTTATGTTCAAGCAAAGTTAGCGGAAGTTTCTTATTTTGTTCAGTATATATGGAAATTCTCAGTACTTATTCATTAGAAATATTTTATTTTTGCAAATAGTGTTTGTGCTTATAAAGTATGCACTCATTTGAGTACACTGGGCTTTAAAGGGTTAAAATAACTCCCAAATACTCATAATATCTGGTATTGTATGCACATGGGGTACGACATAGCTCAGTGGTACAATGCTCGCTAGATGTGCCATCAACTAGGATCGATCCATCGGTGGGCCCATTGGGCTATTTTTCCTTTCAGCCAGTGTGCCACAACTGGTGTAACAAAGGATGTGGTATGTACTATCCTGTCTGTGGGATTGTGCATATGAAAGATTCCTTGCTGCTAATCGAAAAGAGTAGACCATGAAGTGGTGACAGTGGATTTCCTCTATCATTAACTATATGTCTGACGCCATATAACCGTAAATAAAATGTGTTGAGTGTGTCATTAAATAAACCATTTCCTTCCTTGTATTCCTTAGATCAAATGTGTTACGCATTTAGCAGGGATATACAAATAACATGAGTAATTTCTTAGTCCACAAATAACAAATGGATATTGTCCATTATACCAGTATTACGTTATTACGTATTCAATTGACTGGACTCAGTACTTGAAAACACCAAGTCTACATGGGGATATATTTTTATCCTGTGGTGGAATTATGTTTTTATTGACTAACATTTGTACTATATTGTACCTGCCACATTAATTTACCATAGAGCTTAATAGCTGTGTAAGTCTCAGCATGTGGTATAACCTGAGGCAGAATACACACAAAGAATGTTATTGGTATTTCAGCCTCTGCTGCTAGCTGAGGGTTAGCAGAGTTTTGCAGTTTTTCACGGTTTCCAGTTAGTCTGAGACTGGAGATCAAGATCGCCAGAAGAGCCAATATTAACACTGAGTTTCTGCCGTGCAGACACACACACACACATGCAGCATTTTACTGTTATGAATTTAGTGATCAGAAGTATGGAGTTAATAGTGCTTTGATGTGTAATATTTCTCTGACTGGATCATTAATCAGGTAGATATAGTTTTTTATGTCTTTTCCATTTATTATGTCATAGTGGGGGATCATACTGCTAGATGGAGTTTGTATGTTGTGTCTTTCTCTCATTTCTTTTCCTGATATTGTCAGCTCTAATGTTTCATGTGATTAGCTCTAGTTTAATATCATGTAGATCTATAACAGTGTTTGTATCGTACCTAATTATTACTTCTTTAAGTCTGAGCTAATGCTGCTAGATGGAGTTTGATGTCGCGCTTTTATCTGATTTTATCTTATTGATATCTGTTTTAATTGTGCAACAGCAGGCTATTATCTGTTTATATTATACTTATAGTCTGCCCCATCCTCGTACAAAACAGGTTTTTTTTAAAAATAATTGTTTGGTTTGATGTAAAAGTAAAAGTGTTTTGGAAATAACCACAAAACACAAACAGTTGGCTCAGAAATAAATAACTTGTAGTAAATTCCATAGTAGGAAAAAAGGTGTTCCCTGTGGGGTGAACTATAGATGCAGTTTGTATGTTATGTCTTTATCTGATTTTATATTCTTGATATCTTTTAGTTGTGCATCAGTAAGCTGTTATCATTTTTATCTTAAGGTGTTTGCATTTTTATCTTAAGGTGTTTGCATTTTACCTACCGTTGTTATGTCTTGTCTAATATATCACAAATTGTTAGGTCACACAGATAGATGAAGGGCTTGTATCAAAGGCTTTAATATATGTTGTCTTGTCTGTGGGATTGTGTATATAAAAGATAACTTAATTACTGCTAATGGGGAAAAGTAGCAGGTTTCCTCTGAACACTATTTGTCACAATTACCACATGCTTGACATCCAATAGCTGATGATTCAATCAGTGTGCTCTAGTGGTGTTGTTAAAACAAATTTTACTCATACAGCCAGTGTGTCCTATGCCATCACATCCTATATTTATGTTATTTAGACTGAGACCTACATCTGTGCACAATCGAAGGCAGATTGCATTTCTAATAGCTTTCAGTAATTAATGCACAGCCAAAGTTGATGTTTATACATGTAATACTGTGATGTACTTTTGAGTTGTGATACAGAAAGAAAGAAATGTTTTATTTAACGACGCACTCAACACATTTTATTTACGGTTATATGGCATCAGACATATGGTGAAGATCCACACAGATTTTGAGAGGAAACCCGCTGTCGCCACTACATAGGCTACTCTTTCCGATTAGCAGCAAGGGATCTTTTATTTGCACTTCCCACAGGCAGGATAGCACAAACCATGGCCTTTGTTGAACCAGTTATTGATCACTAGTCGGTGCAAGTGGTTTACACCTACCCATTGAGCCTTGCGGAGCACTCACTCAGGGTTTGGAGTCGGTATCTGGATTAAAAATCCCATGCCTCGACTGGGATCCGAACTCAGTACCTACCAGCCTGTAAACCGATGGCCTAACCACGACACCACCGAGGCCGGTATAAGAGTTGTGATACATTACTGAAGGGTAACTTGACATGTTGTGTACCTACTTGATTAACTGGGGTCAGCAACTTTAAACATACACATTATATTCATCTAGTATGTTCCGGCTTCCGATATGCAGATGACTATAATTAGGTAACTTTGACGTACATGCACTTTTGTACCTGATTTTTAGCTAGGTTCATATGAATTGTATTGATCTAGTGTGTTATGCTTACTGATACGCAGATGACCGTATTTAGGTCACTGTGACCTACTTTTATATATTATTATTTAATTTGGATTAGCAGCTTTAAGCAATGTGTGAACTTTACTAATCTAGTGTCTTGGATTAGCTGATTATGATATACAGATGACCATAAGGTCAATATGACACAAAAAAATTCACATGGAGAAAAAAGCTTGCTGAGCAGAATGCAGACATCTTCCACACTTGTAACTTATTACATCCATTTTATTCTCTTATAATTATCCATTAAGCGGCATTCCCTGACCAAACATACAGTCTTCAATTTCTTGTTTATAACATTATATGCTAGACAGCACTCTGAAGATTGGTGAAGTGTTCTCATGAGCGTTGCCATAGTTACTGTCCCGTCCACTGCGAGGAGCCCTCATTCCGCCCCCTCAACAGTGAGGACTGGGAAAGCTTTAATAAGTACATTGTGTATACTGTATAGTATGGCAGTTGGAGGGCTGCCAGCCGAGCTGGTAAACACAGCGTTAGTCAGTGTGTATACTGCTCTCATGGGGTGCAGGCATGATATGAACAATACAGCTCTGAGAGTCTACTCTCCATCATCAAATTACTTACTACATGTGTACGCTCAGGACTATGTTTATAGATGAGAAACTTAGACTAAGTAGAGGTAGGTGCAATGGGTTACTGTTAACAGTTGGTTTATTGAATGACCTATTTACTAGGGACTATTCATTACAGCACATTAATTAATTAATCATCAGCTTTTGCATGTCAAACATTTGGTAATTGTGTCATGTAGTCTTCAGAGGAAACCTGCTACATTTTTACATTAGCAGCAAGGGATCTTTTATATGTACTTTCCCTTTGATAGATATTGACCAGTCATATAGGGCACTGGTTGAGATTGAGAGAGACAAAATCAGATAATGGGTCCCCAGGGGATTGGATCTGTTGACGGAAGTACCTCTGATGAGTACGTTACCGACTGAGCTAGATCCCAGCCACATTGGGTTACTGGATCAATGTGCTGGGGGGGGGGCAGAGCTGTTAGTGTGTTTCACATTCCAAGCAGGCCAGTGTTTATAAAGCTAGTCTAGATTCAACACTTTAACACTCTGCTCACCTGATGTGCTTTAGTCATAGGACCGAACTCCCCAAATGGATCCACTAGTGTTTCCCATTATACAACTAGGATATGTTTTGTCTTGCTGTGGAAAAAAATGAATAAAAAAGATTCCTTTTAGTATCAAATGTTTTACTTTGTTAGCTGATGGGGTGGGACATAATCCAGTGGTAAAGCGCTCGCTTGATGTGTGATCTGTCTAGGATCAATCCCTGTCAGTGGGCCCATTGGACTATTTCTTGTTCCAGCCAATGCACCATGACTGGTGTATCAAAGGGTGTGGTATGTGCTTTTCTGTCTATGGGATGTGGCATATAAAAGATTCCTTGCTACTAATGGAAAAATGTAGTGTTTCCTCTTTAAGACTATATGTCAACATTACCAAATGATTGACATTCAATAGCTGATGATTAATTAATTAATGTGCTCTACTGGTGTCGTTAAACAGAAACAAACTTTAACGTTGTTAGCTGATGGGGGTTGAAAGAAAGAAATGTTTTATTTAACGATGCACTCAACACATTTTATTTACGATTATATGGCGTCAGACATATGGTTAAGGACCACACAGATTTTGAGAGGAAACCCGTTGTCGCCACTACATGGGTTACTCTTTCCGATTAGCAGCAAGGGATCTTTTATTTGCACTTACCACAGACAGGATAGCACAAACCATGGCCTTTGTTGAACCAGTTATGGATCACTGGTCGGTGCAAGTGGTTTACACCTACCCATTGAGCCTTGCGAAGCACTCACTCAGGGTTTGGAGTCGGTATCTGGATTAAGAATCCCATGCCTCGACTGGGATCCGAACCCATTACCTACCAGCCTGTAGACCGATGGCCTAACCACGACGCCACAGAGGCCGGTCTGATGGGGGTTGGGACATATCCCAGTGGTAAAGTGCTCACTTAGGGCTATTTCTCATTTCAGCCAGTGCACCACGACTGGTATATAAAAGGCTGTGGTATGTGCTAGCCTGTCTGTGGGATAGTGCATATAAAATATTCCTTGCTGCTACTAAAAAAAATGTAGCAGGTTTCCTCTAAGACTACGTCAAACTTAACAAATATTTGACATCCAATAGCCAATGATTAATAAATCAATATGCTCTAGTGTCTAGTGGCATGGTTAAACATAAACAAACTTTCCTGTGGGCCGTCTTCAAAGTTTAATAATATGCTTTTTGTATGGGAAGGACTTAATTAAAGCCATGACTTTAAACTTTGAAGTTTGATAATCATGGACCTATCAAAGGCCGTGGTAAAATGCATCACTTGAAGAGTCAAAGTGTATTAGATTGATCCCATCAGTCATCAGACACACTATGTTTTCTTGAATATAATTTATCTTTAAAAACTCTGTATTTGATTATGCTTTTGCTGATGTGTGTCTAATAGTTGGACATCCATTTTGCATTTGTGTAAGATAAAAAAAATAGAAATAATAAATTCAAAGTCCATGAGTAAACAACTTTCTTCATTATGGACAACCAGGACAAGTATTCCTATTTTATTTATATTGAGACAAAAGTTTCACAATTTGCACAAAAATAGAATATTTTTGTTATTTTAAAAACAGGGTTTTTTTTCTACATTGTACTTACATGTATGTCAATCCAAACTGGAATTATTGACAAAAACACTTACTATTTTGGTGGTGCAAGATATATAGGATTAATGTTTTAAGTAGAGAATGGTATTTAACGCGGTAGATATAAGTACCAATCAATCATTCAATCAATCAATCAATCAACCATTTGACACAAGCTTTTGTCCACTAAAGGTTCAAGCACATCTGTGTTAGGAACATCCTCCAAAACGGGGAAATATAGGTACCTATAGTCCATCCCATCTTCCTACAAAAATGATTTTTGTAAATAATTTCAGTTTGGTTTGATGTAAGAAGAAAAGTAAAAGTGTTTAGGAAATAACAAAAAAACTAAACAAAAATTCTGTGCAATATAGAAAACAATCAGCTGAGAAATAAATAACTTGTATTAACTACCATAGTATGAAGAAAGGTGTTCCCTGTGGGAAGGACTGTAGTTACAACTCTTTGAAAATGTCCTGTCTTTGTGTGACACCACATTATTCAGCTGCCATCACAGACATTGGAAGTGAAAGCCATGGTGGACGTGGGACACCCAGTAGTGAAGCTAAGATGGAAAAAAAGAAAGAAATGTTTTATTTAACGACACACTCAACACATTTTATTTATGGTTATATGGTGTCAGACATATGGTTAAGGACCACACAGATATTGAGAGAGGAAACTCGCTGTCGCCACTTCATGGGCTACTCGTTTTCGATTAGCATCAAAGGTTCTTTTATATGCACCATTCTACAGACAGGGTAGTACATACCACGGCCTTTGATATACCAGTTTTGGTGCACTGGCTGGAACGAGAGCTAAGATGGAAGTCAGAATATACATTGCCACCCCAGTGATGAAGGAATTTCACATTGTTAATCATATGTTCTGTGTTTCCAATTTTTTCTGAGCAATGTTTGTCTGTCCAATATTTTCCACATGTCCGTCCAAAACCTACGATACGGTTTTGGCTGATGCTCTGCAAATACTCTGAATGTGAGGCCAACATTTTCGACCATTGTACAACCCTAACCCAACAAGGTGAATCTCAGTACCTGAACACCAGTATTAAAATGACTGGATTTTGTTTCGTAACCCACTTTCATCTCTGTTCCCTCCAGTTGAAAGTCAAATTAAAATACCTCCCCATCCATCTCCCAAAGTTGCTGGAATCCTCTGTGGCCATGCATTTATACATTTGTATACATAGACATAATAAAAAAGTTTGTTTAAAGTTATAGTTTGTTTTGTTCAATGACACCACTAGAGCACATTGATTTATTAATTATTGGCGATTGGATGGCAAACATTTGGTAATTTTGACCTGTAGTCTTAGAGAGAAAACCAGCTACATTTTTTCATTAGTAGCACAGGATCTTTTATATGCACCATCCCACAGACAGGATAGCACATATCACACCCTTTGATATATCAATCATGGTGCACTGACTAATGAGCCCACCGACGGGGATCAATCCTAGACTGACGGCACATCAAGAGAGCGCTTTACCACTGTGCTATGTCCCACCCCCTGTACATAAAACTGTGTTCACTTTTTTCAACATTGCTGTCATTCTCACCATATAACATGCATGGTTTTTATCTTTAATTTTGCAGCCTGGCTAAGGTGAATTCAAGACATATTACCATGGATACCTATGTGTAAGAGATTTGTGTGGTGTTTGTGAGGAGGAGGGCTAATGTTCCTGAAGACTGACTCTGGATGCTGTACACACATACAGCAGTACACTTGGGATTAGCTAGCGACTTGATCAAGACGACCAGGAGAGACTGTATGCGTGATTGGAAACATCTTCCTCTGATTAGTCTGGAATCGCAGGCCCCTCAAGCATTCGTTGATGTGAGTAAGATGTCTTAATACACTTAGCTACATAGATAATGCTTTGTATCAGACTAGTGTTTGTGGATTTTGCCCAATTAAGAAGAAGAAAAACAATTGACTGCCAAGTTTAAGAAGTTTGTCATTATGGGGAAATGTGTTTTTGTAACAAATTTTAGACAAAAGATTATTTGACTGTTGGTTTTAGACTTGTATTGAATCTCTCTCTCTCTCTCTCTCTCTCTCTCTCTCTCTCTCTCTCTCTCTCTCTCTCTCTCTCTCTCTCTCCCTCTCCCTCCCCCCCTCCCTCCCTCCCTCCCTCCCTCCCTCCCTCCGTGTGTGTGTGTGTGTGTCTGTTTCTAGTATTGTCAGTAATACATGTGTTGATTTTACACCAGTTAAATCAATCTAAGTGAAAACTCGGATCTTACTTCCTGAAGTCTTCAACTATGGATCTGATAAAACCAGTGTTATCAGTTTTCTAAATGACCAATCAAAAAATTGTTGGACATAATAAAACTGACAGCAGCATTAGAACATTTGAAGTAACTATTCATTGGCAGGTCTCTTGAATATAAAACACAGCATTGGCTGCCAGTGTTATGAGATTTACTACGAAATTCCACATTCCATCTTAAACAACACCATTTGTATTCACTAAAAGTGTCATTTCAGAGATGGTCAGAAATATTTATCCCTTTACTCTCCCATTATTAAAACAGGAAAATGCAGTTCAGTTATTTGAATAATTCCACAGCTTATCTCTGCTGCCCAGTGGGAAATCCTTGCATATTTTCGCCATGCGTGAGGGGATCCGAATATTCCCTGATTTATCTCCAGGGAAACATTAACGCAAGTGTTTGTTTTATTTCCATAAATATGCCGATCTCCATTCATGTAATTACTTTTCATTAAGATGTATTGTCACCTTCTAGTTAGAGGATCTGTAAATATCGGACATAAATTATTCGGAGACAATCAGATGCATCCCCCAGTCACAGTTCCTTAATTGGTATACAATGACAGATTACGCCTACATGCATGAACTTTCAGAAAATCATTATTAACAACTTGGGAATTGCACAAGTTATTACGTGTGTTTGACTGGTTTATGAACTAATAACAAATATTCGTCTGGCTGCTTTGAATGGATTTGGGATTCATGCAGTTTATATCCACCTGAGCTATCTGGTCTGTCTGATGGTTAGTTGTTCAGGCTGTTTATTATCTTTGAAAGTGTAAGGGGACAGGATCTATAGCTATGTCGGTACAGTGCTTACCTCAGTCAGTACAGTACTCACCTCAGTCGGTACATTGCTCACCTCAGTCGGTAGTGTTCACCTCAGTCGGTAGAGTGCTCACCTTAGTTGGTACAGTGCTCACCTCAGTTGGTAGTGCTCACCTCACATGGTACAGTGATCACCTCAGTCGGTACAGTGCTCACCTCAGTTGGTACAGTGCTCACCTCAGTCGGTACAGTGATCACCTCACTCGGTACAGTGCTCACCTCACTCGGTACAGTGCTTACCTTAGTCAGTAGAGTGCTCACCTCAGTTGGTACATTGCTCACCTCAGTTGGTACAGTGCTCACCTCAGTTGGTACAGTGCTCACCTCACATGGTACAGTGCTCACCTCAGTCGGTACAGTGCTCACCTCAGTCGGTACAGTGATCACCTCACTCGGTACAGTGCTCACCTTAGTGCTCACCTCACTCGGTACAGTGCTCATCTCAGCCGGTACAGTGCTCACCTCAGTCGGTACAATGCTCACCTCACTCGCTACAGTGCTTACCTCAGTCGGTACAGTGCTCACCTCAGTCGGTACAGTGCTCACCTCAGTCAGTACAGTGCTCACCGCAGTCGGTACAGTGCTCACCTCACTCGGTACAGTGCTCACCTGTCGGTACAGTGTTCACCTCAGTCGGTACATGCAGTGCTCTCCTCAGTCTGTAGAGTGCTCACCTGTTGGTAGAGTGCTCACCTCAGTCAGTACAGTGCTCACCTCAGTCGGTAGAGTGCTCACCTCAAGTCGGTACGGTGCTCACCTCAGTCGGTACGGTGCTCACCTCAGTCGGTACGGTGCTCACCTCACCTCAGTCGGTACGGTGCTCGCCTCAGTCGGTACGGTGCTCACATCACCTCACCTCAGTAGGTACGGTGCTCACCTCACCTCAGTTGGTACGGTGCTCACCTCACCTCACCTCAGTAGGTACGGTGCTCACCTCACCTCAGTCTGTACGGTGCTCACCTCACCTCAGTCGGTACGGTGCTCACCTCACCTCACCTCAGTAGGTACGGTGCTCACCTCACCTCACCTCAGTAGGTACGGCACTCACCTCACCTCAGTAGGTACGGTGCTCACCTCACCTCACCTCAGTCAGTATGGTGCTCACCTCACCAGTAGGTACGGTGCTCACCTCACCTCACCTCAGTCGGTACGGTGCTCACCTCACCTCACCTCAGTCGGTACGGTGCTCACCTCACCTCACCTCAGTCAGTATGGTGCTCACCTCACCAGTAGGTACGGTACTCACCTCACCTCACCTCAGTAGGTACGGTGCTCACCTCACCTCAGTAAGTACGGTGCTCACCTCACCTCAGTCGGTGCAGTGCTCACCTCACCTCAGTAGGTACGGTGCTCACCTAACCTCAGTAGGTACGGTGCTCACCTCAGTCGGTACAGTGCTCACCTAACCTCAGTAGGTACGGTGCTCACCTCACCTCAGTCGGTACAGTGCTCACCTCACCTCAGTAGGTACGGTGCTCACCTCAGTCGGTACAGTGCTCACCTCACCTCAGTCGGTACGGTGCTCACCTCGGTCAGTACGGTGCTGACCTCACCTCAGTAAGTACGGTGCTTACCTCAGTTAGTACGGTGCTCACCTCAGTCGGTACAGTGCTCACCTCACCTCAGTAAGTACGGTGCTCACCTCAGTACGGTGCTCACCTCACCTCAGTCGGTACGGTGCTCACCTCAGTCGGTACAGTGCTCACCTCACCTCAGTCAGTACGGTGCTCACCTCACCTCAGTCAGTGCGGTGCTCACCTCAGTCGGTACAGTGCTCACCTCAACTCAGTAAGTACGGTGCTCACCTCACCTCAGTCGATACAGTGCTCACCTCAGTCGGTACAGTGCTCACCTCACCTCAGTACGGTGCTCACCTCACCTCAGTCGGTACGGTGCTCACCTCAGTCGGTACAGTGCTCACCTCAGTTGGTACAGTGCTCACCTCAGTGGACCCATTATCTGATTGGGTTCTTTCCTGTCCCATCCAGTGCACCACAACTGGTATATCAATGACCATGGCATGTGCTGTCCTGTCATTGGGAAAGTGCATTTAAAAGACCACTTGCTGCTAATGGAAAAATGTAGCAGGTTTCCTCTCTGTGACTATATTATATTACCAAATGTAGGGTTTCCTCTAAAACTACGTAAAAGAAAAAATCTATGTTTCACATCCAATAGCCAATGATTAATAAATCAATGTGCTCTAGTGGTGACAAATTAAACAAAACAAACTTTAACTAGACAGTAGGAGGCTGTTTAAGAAAAATACGCAGCTAGCTATACAGGTTCAAATTGTGATTTGTTACGCAAGTCTTAGAGCTGGTTAAACAATTTTTAAATGTTAAATACTTAAAGTAGTTGCTAATTCATTTCCAGTTGATTAGCACTTACTGCAGGGAACATTTTGTTCAATATCGCGCCACAATTCACTACACAATTTTCAGAGATCGCTACACAATTTTAGAAAATTAAACAGTAGTTGGTAATAAATTTTCAATTGACTAGAAATATTGCTAATCAAGATTTTGAAAACAAAATGTTCCCTGTACTGGCCATAGAATTTCAAATTTCATAGGAAACACTTTTTCAGATCCATGCCATGTGATCATGGGAACTCATCGGAAACTGTTCATAAAGGGACATTCCTGAGTTTGCTGCATTGTAAGATGTTTTCGACTACTAAAATATTTCTACGATTAAACTTACATATTAAATATATTTTCTGGTTTAGAATATCAGTGTATATATTCAATGTGTTTCTGGTCATCTCAGTATTTGTAAGAAGCCCAAACTGGATTTTGTCTTCAAATAATTTTGTATGTACGAAATAATTGTTTTTAGGAAATAAAATGAAATTTAACCTAGTACAAATATTAGAACGATCAAAAACGTGTGTAATATACAGCCACTAATATTTTATGCAGACAAATATATTTCATATGTAATTACAATCGTTAAAAAGTCGATAACATCTTAAAAATTGCAGCAAACTCAGGAATGTCCCTTTAAAATATAATTTTATATATATATATATATATATATATATATATATATATATATATATATATATTATATATTAAATAGTTGTATGTTATATAATAATCATAGGAAACAAAATTTTGGTTCCAAATGTTTGCCATCCAATAGCCAATGATTCATTAAACAAAACAAACTATAACTTTAAATAAATATCACTGATCAGTATATTTTTAAAATAGAATCTTCCTCTGAGGTATGCATCTACTGGACACAGTGAAGTGTATATTTGTAAGCATGAGAAATAGACAGCTGGGGGTGGGGGAATATAGGTGTTGTGGTAAAGTGCATGCTGAGGTGTTATAGGGTCGCAGGATCAAACCTTCTTGGTGGACCCATTGGTGTTTCTCATTGCAACTAGTACCACGTGACATCCTCAGCAGTGACTGGCTGGCATTGAGCGTGCTGCACATGCTAAACAAGGAATCTCTGATTCAGTTTCTGAGTGTTCACTGTACATGTTTATGTGATGATGCAGATGTCTGGCCTCGTGATGGGCTAAAGCATTGTACTTGTTTACAATGTATACATTCTGTCAGTCTGTCAGTCGTGGTTTCCATTCACTGATATGAACACATAAAAAGGTTCAGATTTCATTGTTTCACAGGTGTTGAATCTTGAAAAATAATCAACACCTAGAACAGTAGTGACATCACAGGTATGGATTAATAATTAATTAATGTGATTTAGTGGTGTCATTAAACAAAACAAACTAACTTTAGATAGTTATAGTGGCAGTAATAGCTGAAAATTGCTGTCTTCCGCCTATTAGTATCTGTGAATACACTGCTTGTTAGAGGTTAGTGAAAAAACATTGCTGACTTACACATCTGGTGACAGGATGAGAACCCGGCACCTACCAGCCTTAAGTCTGATAGTTTAACCACTATACCACTGAGGCCCCAGTGTGCACCACCAAGACAACTGCTGGTTGTTAGGAATCTAACAGGTATTGTTTTTTTCTGGTTAACCAACCAACCCTGATTTTAACCTGCAGACTGATTTGTTTTTATCAAAAAACAGTTAAGAAGAAATGAGGAAAGATTTCCACCTTTAAGTTCCCCATTATATTGATATATGTACAAAGAGGAAACCTTACCCTAGCCCCAAAACTAACCTTAACCCTAAATCTAACTCTTAACTCAAGTCCTAACAAAAGGGGGGGGGGGGGGGGATGGGGGTGGTGGTAACAGTCGGATAATAAACACTTTGGTGCTGTGGTGATCAATTTATAACAAAATAATTTTCCAAACTAGTTCTCGTACCTACATATGCACCCTTTTTTTTTCAGCATGTAATATATAATATATTTGTTGGGTTGTTTTTATTTATACTTAATTTTTGCTTAATTATATCGACTTAAGGTTCAAGCACACTGTCCTGGTCACACATCTCGGCTATCTGAACTGTCTGTCCTGCTCACTATGATAGTGGTTAGTGTGATAGTAATTAGTGTGATAGTGGTTAGTGTGATAGTGGTTAGTGTGATAGTGATTAGTGTGATAGTGATTAGTGTGATAGTGATTAGTGTGATAGTGGTTAGTGTGATAGTGGTTAGTGTGATAGTAATTAGTGTGATAGTGGTTAGTGTGATAGTAATTAGTGTGATAGTGGTTAGTGTGATAGTAATTAGTGTGATAGTGGTTAGTGTTATAGTAATTAGTGTGATAGTGGTTAGTGTGATAGTAATTAGTGTGATAGTGGTTAGTGTGATAGTAATTAGTGTGATAGTGATTAGTGTGATAGTAATTAGTGTGATAGTGGTTAGTGTGATAGTAATTAGTGTGATAGTGGTTACTGTGATAGTAATTAGTGTGATAGTGGTTAGTGTGATAGTAATTAGTGTGATAATGGTTAGTGTGATAGTGGTTAGTGTGATAGTGGTTAGTGTGATAGTAATTAGTGTGATAGTAATTAGTGTGATAGTGGTTAGTGTGATAGTGGTTAGTGTGATAGTAATTAGTGTGATAGTGGTTAGTGTGATAGTGGTTAATGTGATAGTAATTAGTGTGATAGTGGTTAGTGTGATAGTGGTTAATGTGATAGTAATTAGTGTGATAGTGGTTAGTGTGATAGTAATTAGTGTGATAGTGGTTAGTGTGATAGCGGTTAATGTGATAGTAATTAGTGTGATAGTGGTTAGTGTGATAGTGGTTAATGTGATAGTAATTAGTATGATAGTGGTTAGTGTGATAGTGGTTAATGTGATAGTAATTAGTGTGATAATGGTTAGTGTAATAGTAATTAGTGTGATAGTGGTTAGTGTGATAGTAATTAGTGTGATAGTAATTAGTGTGATAGTGATAGTGATTAGTGAGAGAGAAATCAGTGTAGTTGCCTTACACCTACCCATTGACATAGGCATCGGAAGATGGCAGCAACTGGGGGGGGGGGGGGGCACTTATTAAATGTGAGTTCATATTGTGGCCCCCAGTTAGTGGGGGGGGGGGGGGAGCAGTGCCCCTTGGCCCCTCTGTTTCCGACACCTTTGATTGAGTCATTAAATTCACTTTAGGTGGGAGTCAGTACCAGTACCAATTAGGAAGTGATTTTTTTTAAAGACTGTTGTATACTGCATACTTACAAATTAAAATAAAAAAAGAAATTAAAAAAAACCCTCACAACATTTGTATGGATTATACAGGTATCAGCCTTGAATGTGGTGGCTTAACTCGCCAAAAAATATGGTTGCCCCCCAAAATAATAATGTATGTTGGCAAATTATGGTAAGGGAACCAAAAGTACAATTTTAATGTGGAATACAAATATTAATAGTGGCTCATATGTTATAGATCTAAAGAAGATAATATTATTTGGGTGACTGACGCCATTATTTTTTAATATTAAAGTCACCCAAAGAGAACCTTGGTCACATTTGGTGGAACTGGCCACAGCCTGTTTTCAGCCCTGTCACTGAGGCTGGTAATGTATACTGAGAAACAAACAAGTTCTCCATGTTCAGTGTTATCACTGTGGATGTTGTGTTACACATTCCATGAATTAGGCACCAGCACTGATGATGAGCTCCTTCAGAATGCCATCATTTAGAGCACCTAATCACACACTGCCTTGCACAGTGGAGTGCGGTCAACCGTATCTAATTGCTGTTGTTGGCACAGGACATCAGTAAGCCACACTAAGGAACATTAATTACAGGTGAAGAATCCACAGAGATGAACGGGGAAGGCTGAAGGTTCCTTATGAACAATTACACTGTAGATACTAGTACCACAATCAACCAGCATCAGCCTGCTACACTGTAGGTACTGGGTTCGTATCCCAGTACCGCTCCCAACTTGTGACATTGCAAGCTGTTGGGTGGAGGGTTGTATTCACTGGGAGCGAGAGACCCTATACTTAAAAATGGCTAATTTGACCTCATCCACTGACCATCTTTCAATACCAAGTTAAAGTTGGTGTAACGACACTAGAGCACATTGGTTTATTAATCATCAGTTATTGATAGTCTTATTCAACTTACTGTACTAGCACAACAACCATGCTATACAACCTGAGTCATCTCCTCCACTGCAGAATTGTCTTCCCCTGCCGGATATAATCCATATCCACGCATGGGCAGATCATTGTTCTCAATTCTGCAGTCCTCCATTGTTGTTGTGCTAGTACTAGGTAAGTATGAATAACAATAAAAATTAGAAACACATTTTCTAAATGTCAAATAGTCTTAAAGAGGAAACCTGCTACATTTTTCAATTAGTAGCAAGGATCCTTTATATGCACCATCCAACAGACAGGATAACACATACCACGGCCTTTGATATATGTGGTACACTGGCTGGAACGAGAAATAACCCAATGGGTCCACTGATGAGGATTGATCCCAGATAGACCATGCATCAGGTGAGCACTACCACTGGGCTACGTCCCACCCATAATAGAATAGGAATAGGAGCTGATGACGGCTGCCCACCATATACACCACAATGCCCAAACATTCAGTCAATTCAGTTTACTTTCTAGCTTACATGTACAGTGAAACCTCTCAAAACAGGACCCTCTGTAAACCGGTATTTCCTCAAATATATGTACAGAAGAGAACTTCTTTAAACCGAATACTTCTTAAAACCAGACTTTTTACTTGGTCCCGAGGGTGTCCGGTTTAGTGGAGTTTCACTGTATATTCAATTAAAGTTCAAGATATATGTCCAGAGGTTAATGGTTAGTTGCTGTTAATGGTTAGTGAGAGAGGAGAGGGTGTAGTGGCCTTACACAATCCCATGGAGCCATTATAACTCAATATTGGTGGAAGCTGTTACTGGGTGCGAACCCAGGACCTACCATCCTCCAGCCTGATGGCTTAACCACTACGCCACTGAGGTGGGTAACTACAAACATGTGATGTTTATACGGAGGCTGAAACCCTGTGGATGCATCACCACTGTCACAATGATTCACTGCCCACTGTTTCTCCATGTAGAATTATCGATCCACTGCAAAGTTGACATTTTAAATAGCAAACATTAGGAAATGATTTTTTTTTTCAAGACTGTTGTAGTGCATAGTTACAAATTAAGCTAAAAAATAATATAAAAAAAACCTCACAACATTTCTACGGATCAATACATTTTTAAAAATGGTTGCCAGTGATGCTGTATGTTTTGAGCGTGCTTGGTCAATCAGCAGTTCAGATATACAACTACATCTTGTGTCTCACTTGCAGGAATAACTTGATGATGCAGTCGTATCTGCATAAGGTCACCTCTTTTAAACAGCCACCTGTATTGAGAGGACATTTCCAGGCCTTGTTTTGAAATGCATGTGTGCAGGTGACTGAAAAACAGCCTGCCTGGATCAACGTTTTATAGGGTAGGCAAGCTGTATGATTTCATCTTTAATGGACATTGAAATTTGTTATGAGAAATGGTGAAATAGTTGTGTACAGATCTCACAAAAGGTCAGCATCCACACATTTGTGAACAGAATATGAATGAATTAATGAATAAGTAAATGGTTAGACAGAATACACACATGTATATAATCAGATGTTACATGTAAGTATCAAAAACATAATTAATTTTAACAATTGTTTCAGGATAATTTACGGTAACGTGTATTTTCCCAAATAGTTTTAGAATATAAGAGATGATGGGACTTTCTTACAATTTATCAATGTTTGGTATTCCCAATACATATATACTTAAGGAACACACGTGTATAGGCATGTATTACATTTGGTTAGGTGGGTGATTGTCTGCTTAAAGTTTGCCTATGAACCAACAAAATTAGAGTGACTTTAGATGTGGTTTAATATGTTTAATATGCTCTTGACATCAAATGATTAATATTAGAGGTTGTACACAGTGCTCATTTATGGTGGGTGGGTGTCTAGCTGATTCTCTGATTGTTTTTTCTTCAATCTGTACCTCATGACTGTATGGTATATCAAAGAATATGGTATGTGCTGTTTTGTCTGTTAGAAAATATTTTATAAAAGATTACCGTATATCTTCGCCTATAAGTCGAATTTTTTTCACCCAAAAATTATTTTATAACTTGGGGGGTCGACTTATATGAGGGTAAAAAAATGTCACCAAAAAATATTACTGTTTTGGGAATTATTTTACAAGTTTTATTGTTGACGTATGCCATGTATTTATACTCAAATATGTTAATTTGACACATTTATTTTTTATAACCTATTTTTTTTGGCATTAGAACGGTTTTGGTTATGCGAAAAGGCGTACGATCTCACTCACATGCCAAGACAACAGTCCACTTAGTTAAATTAACAGTCATCACTAATAGTAAAAATGTAAACAATACTAACTACCTGTTGCCTGAGTTTATTTTGAAATCTGGTCACTGGCATTAATTGTTGTTCAAACAATGTTTTGGCGGTGATTAACTTCATGAATATTACTGGTTGGACTATACCAATTCAAATCCCATAGGCGACCATGTTAACGTTTGTGTTTAAAAACACTATATGCAATATATCAACCAAACTGTGACCCATAAATATCAGTACTACAACCCCTACCTCAAAGTATTAACTGCAGAAAATGGTACCTTTCATGGCTCATTTTCGGTATAACCAGATGTTTCTGCAACACCCCTAGTTTCGCACAAACTTTTAGTACTTTTTTTTACAGGTACCCCATACATGTTTCAAGCACAAGGCTACTTGACACGGTGGTACTACATCAAATAAAATTGCATACATTTTTAGCCCAGATGAAACTAATTTTTTTTACAACCAACACACTCACATTTATAACCAATCACAGGACTTGTGGTGTTAACTTCTCTATCAAAAGTTCGGTACACCTCGAACTTCGACCCAGCCGGAAATTAATTGGTATAGTGTAACCTATGAGCTTTCCCTTAAAATAGACTGATCTCTGCAGTTCACTTATCTAGAGCAATAGGGACACACATCATTTGGTACAAAAAACCAGTGTACTTTCCAGAGTTATCCTCCTTACATGTATTAATATGGCGGCAAAACGTGATACTTTCAGTTTTATCGTAGTGATCTGTTGTCAGTGTTTATAAATAAAGTTGTTGTCTGTGCACAAAACCATCTGTACAGTACTATACAGTAACAGTCAAACAGCTTTCACTCTCTACTAAGGGAATATTTCGTTTTGATGCTATGTAATAATGATAGTTTGATTGGAATAGTCTGATCATATTGCGATGTACAAAACGTGAAAACCGAAGTTTGTAAAATAATTTTCTTTTGTTCAAATATTATTGTTCTCATGTGCTGAAAATAAGAAATATTTCAATATTTATAAGTAGTTTTTTTCATGGGTCGACTTATAAATGGGTCAATAAAAAAATACGTTTTCAGGGCTTGAAATTAGGGACTCGACTTATAGCCGAGATCGACTTACAGGCGAAGATATACGGTACTTACTGCTGTTGGATCAAATGTAGCGGGGTTTCTCTGAAAACTAAATGTCATAATTAACAAATGTTTAACATCCAATAGTTAATGATTAGTTAATGTTGTTATGGCCTAGCGTTAATTTGTTGTATAATTAATTGGTTATAGTTAACAAAGATTAAATTTTGTTTTGTTTAATAATACCACTAGAGCACATTGATATATTAATCATCGGCTATTGGATATCAAACATTTGGTCATTTTGACATATAGTCTTAGAGAGGAAACCTGCTACATTTTTGTATTAGTAGCAAGGGATCTTTTATATGCACCATTCCACAGACAGAATAGCACATACCACAGCCTTTAATATACCAGTTGCAGGCTCTTGGATTTCACGGACACTATCGTTTCCGGTATTATTTCTGTAAAATCATGGAACTGAAATTTTGTTTCCTATTATTATTATATTGAGTACAACTGTTCAACGCAAATAATATGTATATAATAAAACAGTTTCTGATAGATTCTCATGATCACAAGGCATGCAACCAAAACGTGTTTCCCATGAAATTTGACATCCTATGGCCTGCAATTGTGGTGCACTGGCCCACCGATGGAGATCGATCCTAGATCAATTGTGCATCAAGTGAGCACTTTACCATTGGACCATGTCCCTCCCTATTATAGTTAACATGTCAGCAAGATACATTTGTTGTAGAAGCATCTTCTGTGTGCCTGTTTACTCCTCTCCTTTGGACAGTCCATGTACCATCCCTTGACCCCGTCACCAGGGGCAGGTTCCAAGTCTGTCGATAGAACATTCACCTGAGGTGCTTTGGTCAGTCCGTGTACCATCCCTTGACCCCGTCACCAGGGGCAGGTTCTAAGTCTGTCGATAGAACATTCACCTGAGGTGCTTTGGTCAGTCCGTGTACCATCCCTTGACCCCGTCACCAGGGGCAGGTTCTAAGTCTGTCGGTAGAACATTCACCGGAGGTGCTTTGGTCACAAGATCCCTCAGTCGACCCATTCTCTGATTGGTTTTTCTTTTCCCGCAAACCCAGCCAGTGTCCCATGACTGGTATATTAAAGGCTATGGTATGCACTGTCATGTCTGCTGAAAAATGCACCCCATGACTGGTTAAAGGACATGTTAAAGTGGGTATTTGTTTAATGACACCACTACAACACATTGATTAATTAATCATCGGCTAATGGATTTCAAATATTTGGTAATTGTGATATATGGTGTTCACACTTTGAAACCAGGTACATTTTTCCATTGGCAGTAACGTATGTTTTATATGCACTTTTTCAAAGATAGAACAGCACATACCATGACCTTTGATATAACAAATGTGGAATACTGGTTGGGATGAGAGAAAAAACTAGTTTCCGTTACAGGGATTCAATCCTTTGACCCAGGCACCTCAGGCGAGCACTCTATCAACTGAACTAAGTCCCACTTCTTTATGGATGCTTTCTTTATACTACTCTACCAGAAAGGATGGTTCTCTAACACCCCCTCCTCTCCCCTCCCGTAAAGAGAGTTGAATTTTTACATTTGACATTTTGTTACAATTCTTATTGGTATTGATCTGTGTGTGGTGGTCATGGGGGCTAGGCGACTGATGGCAAACGATGGTCAAACGATGGTCACGTTATTTCTCTCACTACCACTGTGTCAGTGTGAACCCCCCTCATCTTCCCCCCTCCCGTGAAGAGTGTTGATGTTTTACATTTGACATTTTGTTACAATTCTTATTGGTATTGATCTGTGTGTGGTGGTCACGGGGGAGCTAGACGACCGAGGGCGAAAAGTTGGTCACGTTATTTCTCTCACCGTCGTGTCATTGTGACTTGTGGCCACAATACAGCCATCGGCGAGCACCGATAATGAGCTAATCAGACACAGCATCATCACGGCAGCATCGGCTCCTTCGGGCAGCGGCAAATTATCTGATGTGATTCTTCAGAACGTCATTGATTGTCGCTTTTCTGCGTCATTGCTTTTGGAATTGTCTTTTATTTATTTTTTCTATTATTAATTGTGTTTGTTGCAATGTCATGTCAGATTGTATTTGAAGTGTATGATTGGTTTGAGGTGACGTGCGGAAAATGGAGTTAAAGTACGTGTTGTATAGCTGTGCTGCTGCTTTATGGGTTCACAACTGATAGACAGGATGTAGTGTGGTGGTAGAGTGCTCGCCTGCTGTGTGATGGGTTGTAGGATTGATCACACTTCTGTAACACAACCAGTCCCCATGACTAGGTAGTAGAGTGCTCAGATCATAGCACCAGTCCCCATGACTAGGTAATAGAGTGCTATGATCATAGCATCAGTCCCCATGACTAGGTAGTGGAGTGCTCAGATCATAGCACCAGTCCCCATGACTAGGTAGTAGAGTGCTCAGATCATAGCACCAGTCCCCATGACTAGGTAATAGAGTGCTATGATCATAGCATCAGTCCCCATGACTAGGTAGTAGAGTGCTCGGATTATAGCATCAGTCCCCATGACTAGGTAGTAGAGAGCTCGAATTATAGGACTAGTCCCCATGACTAGGTAGTAGAATGATTGGATCACAGGACCAGTCCCCACGACTAGGTAGTAGAGTGCTTGGATCACAGGACAAGTCCCCACGACTAGGTAGTAGAGTGCTTGGATCACAGGACCAGTCCCCACGACTAGGTAGTAGAGTGCTTGGATCACAGGACCAGTCCCCACGACTAGGTAGTAGAGTGCTTGGATCACAGGACCAGTAGTAGAGTGACGACACAGGGTAGAGTATCACAGGAGTGACTAGGTAGGAGTGCTTAGACAGGACCAGTCCCCACGACTAGGTCGTAGAGTGTGTGGATCACAGGACCAGTCCCCACGACTAGGTAGTAGAGTGCTTGGATCACAGGACCAGTCCCCATGACTAGGTAGTAGAGTGCTTGGATCATTGGACCAGTCCTCATGACTAGGTAGTAGAGTGCTTGGATCACAGGACCATTCCTCATGACTAGGTAGTAGAGTGCTATGATCATTGGACCAGTCCCCATGACTAGGTAGTAGAGTGATATGATCATTGGACCAGTCCTCATGACTAGGTAGTAGAGTGATTGGATCACAGGACCAGTCCCCATGACTAGGTAGTAGAGTGCTATGATCATTGGACCAGTCCTCATGACTAGGTAGTAGAGTGCTATGATCATTGGACCAGTCCCCATGACTAGGTAGTAGAGTGCTATGATCATTGGACCAGTCCCCATGACTAGGTAGTAGAGTGCTATGATCATTGGACCAGTCCCCATGACTAGGTAGTAGAGTGCTATGATCTTAGGACCAGCCCTATGACTAGGTAGTAGAGTGCTTGGATCACAGGACCAGTCCCCACGACTAGGTAGTAGAGTGCTTAGATCATAGGACCAGTCCCCACGACTAGGTCGTAGAGTGTTTGGATCACAGGACCAGTCCCCACGACTAGGTAGTAGAGTGCTATGATCATAGGACCAATCCCCACGACTAGGTAGTAGAGTACTTGGATCACAGGACCAGTCCCCATGACTAGGTAGTAGAGTGCTTGGATCATTGGACCAGTCCTCATGACTAGGTAGTAGAGTGCTTGGATCACAGGACCATTCCCCATGACTAGGTAGTAGAGTGCTATGATCATTGGACCAGTCCCCATGACTAGGTAGTAGAGTGCTATGATCATTGGACTCCTGGATCAGTGATTGGACCAGGACCAGTCCCCATGACTAGGTAGACTAGGGACCAGTCCTCAGACTAGGTAGTAGAGTGCTATGATCATTGGACCAGTCCCCATGACTAGGTAGTAGAGTGCTATGATCATTGGACCAGTCCCCATGACTAGGTAGTAGAGTGCTATGATCTTAGGACCAGCCCTATGACTAGGTAGTAGAGTACTTCGATCACAGGACCAGTCTCCTATGGTAGGCCCTATGGGTTTTTTTATTTATCACCATCCCAACCATGACCAATCCCCACGACTAGGTAGTAGAGTACTTGGATCACAGGACCAGTCCCCATGACTAGGTAGTAGAGTGCTTGGATCATTGGACCAGTCCTCATGACTATGTAGTAGAGTGCTATGATCATTGGACCAGTCCCCATGACTAGGTAGTAGAGTGCTATGATCTTAGGACCAGCCCTATGACTAGGTAGTAGAGTACTTCGATCACAGGACCAGTCTCCTATGGTAGGCCCTATGGTTTTTTTTATTTATCACCATCCCAACCATGACCAATCCCCACGACTAGGTAGTAGAGTACTTGGATCACAGGACCAGTCCCCATGACTAGGTAGTAGAGTGCTTGGATCATTGGACCAGTCCTCATGACTAGGTAGTAGAGTGCTATGATCATTGGACCAGTCCCCATGACTAGGTAGTAGAGTGCTATGATCTTAGGACCAGCTCTATGACTAGGTAGTAGAGTACTTGGAACACAGGAACAGTCTCCCATGGTAGGCCCTATGTTTATTTTTATTTATCACCATCCCAACCAGGTACTCCTGACTGGTATACCAAAGACCCTGGGTTGACAACTGTGTTATGTAGCTGTGATGGATTCATAACAATGATGGCTGAGGTGTAGGATACTAGGATGTAGCTCAATGATACTAGACTGCTCACTTGAGCTGTGATGGGCCAAAGGATCAATTCCTCTTGGTGGACTTAGTGTTTTTACCCACCCCAACCAGTGCATGAATTAGGAGGGTTTTTTAGGATTTCATTAGAATTGGGGGAAAAAAATGTAATCAACATGTACACGATCTCTGCAAGTGCACACAACAATCAGCAATGCCGTGGGGTTTTCATTCTCCACGGCACCTTTTTTGCTATGGACTATATTAGAATTTCTTTCCATGGTATATTTTTTGCCGTGGAAATTTTCTTAATTGCAGGGGTTGTGTACATGTAGGTTATTTTGGATTCCATATCATAATCATATGCTTCTGACCCAAAATCTGAATTCATGGAAGTACAATCCTACTAAATTTGCTGCCTACAAAGACTATGGTGCATTTATATTTGCTTTGTCCTGCGAGAAAGTGCATGAGAAAGATCCCTTGTAGTCTTAAGTGACAGCTATAGGTGTTATTAGGAAAAGGGGTTCAAATTCATTTCTCATTCTGCCTACAATGGCAGTGCAGACAATAGGTGTTGTAGGCAAATTGGTGGTGAGGGTGTGTGGTTGGGGGTTCGGGATGTGGGTGGTGTTATTACAAGCATATAATATCCTGACTTTATGTTGCATAATAGTGGATTGCAGCCTCTAATAAAGTTTTGTTAAAATGTGTTTGACATGAAACATTTGTGGCTGGTATTGCTGATAACTGTGTAACTGTTAACCTAAGGCTATCAGCTACATGTTTGTGTGTTCTAGAGTGAGATATATGTACACAGCACCTGCTGATGAATTCCACTGATGCATCTTCCAGAATCTGGCAGAAACCCTCACTCACGTGCACTGGAAGAACTACTGCGTAATTGGATACACCCGTGTTATGTTTCTAACATGAATCATGTGCACTATCTACCCTACTGCGTAATGGGATACACCAGTGTTACGTTTGTAACATGAATCACGTGCACTACCGACACTTAGTCACTTAGTAACAAGATACATGTGGGTACTCTGTTCTATTTCTAACGTGAATCATAGTTAAATGATGAATTGCCTGATAATCGTCATACCTTAGTGGAATCTCAGGTATATCTCACACTGGGTATATACAGCAGATGTAGCAAAGAGAGGCAACTCCAGGCTTACTCGATTAAATCACTACAATAGATTTACCACAACTAACCCTATTAGTGATTCGTGTAATTCCCTAGAGATAAGAGAAAGAAGAGCTGAATGGTGTGATGTAATCTTCTGCTAGTTTCACAAGATGTCATTCTAACTTTTGGAATGAGGTAGGTATACTGACCATCAAAAGTTTGTTTTGTTTAACGACACCACTAGAGCACATTGATTTATTAATCCTCGGCTACTGGATGTCAAACATTTGATAATTTTGACATGTAGTCTTACAGGAAACCTGCTGCATTTTCCATTAGTAGCAAGGGATCTTTTTATGTGCACCATTCCACAGACAGGAATACCATGGCCTTTTATATACCAGTTTTGGTGCACTGGCTGGAACAAGACATAGCCCAATGGGCCCACCGACGGGGATCGATCCCAGACTGACCATGCATCAAGTGAGCGCTTTACCATTGGGCTACGTCCCACCACTGTATACTGATGAGTTTTAAGAAATAGTAAAAATGATACAATATCAAGTTGATGTAAGTGTTGTATTTCAATATCAGTGTCACGGGGATCCTATAATACCCGTAACTTAATAAAACACGATTATCCAAATATCTATCCTAACTGTATATCTATTAGATCTTTCTGTATCGGGCAGTCCAATACCCGAGTGGCTCGGCTCTAGGTATAATCAGAGATAAGATCTTATATAAATATATATATATAACACGTTTAGTTCACTAGAAAACACAACAAAACACAATACACTTTGGAATCTGTATTAACACTATGCTGACAAATGTACTTGCCACAGTAGTTAATTAACAACAACTATATAATAACAACCCAGAACTAATCACTTAATTAGTTAATTACTAGGTGTCTAGTTTACACAATATTCTAATCACTTCAGGGTAATACAACCCACACACATGTGATAATTGAGAAACGCTGCCAGGGGAACTTAATTAATAAAGGAATTACAACTCTATTCCTAACTGGTTAATTTTTAATTAACCCTTAAATACTCACATTCAGTAACCTTGTAATACAGAATTAATACTGGTACATATCACCATAAAGACAATAACCTACAGTTTACCTAGGTCCTCTAGGATGACCGGCTAAGCTTTAATATTTTAGACAGTAAAGCCTACAATTTACTTCGTCAGATTACCGGAGACACTGTCTAAATAATATTGGTATAATACAGTATTAAAATATTTAAAGTCACATCAATCACATCAAGGTTATACAACAGAGCAAAAAAAAATATTTACCAGTCCAGTCGGACAAACGTTCCCCGGGAGCCTTCCAATGTTTCTACCCGATATATCTAAAATCCTATCTATTTATTCAAAAATCTCAGAGACAGCGAATATTGCCTGGGGGCACAACGCGGTACCTCACCTATCATGTGATATTGCCACAACTCCCAGAGACGGTATTTCCTCTTAGATGGCCAGACAGACCGACGCCTAATTCACTAGAACCCACGGTCGTAAAACTGCACTACCGGAGGTATTACGTAACTACTGGCCACATGGCCTCCACATCTGGTCTGGGTGTGTATTAGGGGGTACGGTCACGCGGGGGTATTACGTAACCAAGCTGCACACGGCCCTCTAAAACAATTAACATCGCCACAGGCGAAAAGATAAGAGCATGTTCCGTCACAATCAGTATTTAAAAATTGTCTGTTATTTCTTTTATGCTCATCAGGTATGAAAAAAATAAATTCATCTGCAAAGTGTGAATCAGCGAAGCCGTTTATGCATAAGTTTGTGGATGATTTTTTTTGTTCATACCCAGATGAACGTAAAAGAAATAACAGATAATCCTTAGAACTAAATTTGAAACATACTTACTAATAATAACAGTAAAACTTCAAATTTTATTTTGAATACTTATTTTGGTTCCAAACAATAACACTCTTAAAATAAGACAAAGTACCAATATGAAGTGATGTCACCAGATATCATGTTCCCTGGCGACATAAGTTTTATTCATCGAGAAATTAACAAACAATAACACTCTTAAAATAAGACAAAGTACCAATATGAAGTGATGTCACCAGATATCATGTTCCCTGGCGACATAAGTTTTATTCATCGAGAAATTAACAAACAATAACACTCTTAAAATAAGACAAAGTACCAATATGAAGTGATGTCACCAGATATCATGTTCCCTGGCGACATAAGTTTTATTCATCGAGAAATTAACAAACAATAACACTCTTAAAATAAGACAAAGTACCAATATGAAGTGATGTCACCAGATATCATGTTCCCTGGCGACATAAGTTTTATTCATCGAGAAATTAACAAACTTGCATTGCTATGGCTGGACAAATGAGATGACATTAAATTGTAATCAATGTTACAGAAATTTAATTATAATCATTTGGTGAAATGTGAACATTGTATACACCAGAATATTTCATACATACCCGTATAAGAGATGACCCATTGTAGATGAATATCGTATCCAACATTATTATGTTGGAGATAACTTTTGAGACTTGTTTCTGGTTGCTGCGTGGTGATGACCCATATGATCCAATAATACAAGGGTGTCCGAAATTGACTGTTCTGTAACATACAAGTTAACATAAAACTGATCACTGTGTGACATGTTAACTGCCAAGTAAATATGTTTTAAATAACTAAATAAGTACAAAAGAGATTTAAATTTATTTATACATGGTTTTAGGGGCTGTGTAAGAAATAGAATACTGCATTTGTGTCCATTATAGATACCATTTATTTTACAACTTGTTTAAAGATATATCCAACTTGTTTTTGCTAATTAAATATGTTTTCGAAACAACTCGTACACCCAATAGTAATGTATTCTCTTTATTTATTACTGCAGCAGGCACTCATAACGGGAAAAATAAAAATCATAATTTCTCATTAAGAAATTATCATGCATTGGTTTAACGTACATAATTATTGGACGATTTGACGCTAACAAACCAATCACCTTGTCGGTACTAAATATGATGTCATCATGATTTGGCAAAACACACAATGACATCACATAACTTGTTTTTATGTCTTTCTGGTTTCAGTGTTAAACTTGTAATAAAATGGTAAGGCAATTCATTATATATATTTTTTTACAGAATATATAAAACTTTGGGTTTTGAAAATTATCTGTGAACTGTGAATAAATTACAAAGTTAAAGCAATACCCAGGACAGTAAAGTAGTTTACGTCATTTCTATATACATGGACATGTAGCCAATGTAGGCTTTTGAAAACCCCAAATAGCTAGGGTAATAAATAGAATAACAAGCTCGGCACCAGTTAATAGTTATTATCAAATTTATAAATTTGATAATAACTGGTAACTCGTTTATTATCCTCCCTCCCTCCCTCCCTCCCTCCCTCCCTCCCCCCTCTCTCTCTTTCTCTCTCTCTCTCGCTCTCTCTCTCTCCAGACCTGTCAACCTTTAGTCAAGAGAAAGCAGGAGGTGTGTGTTGAAAAAGCAGGAGATTTTTTAAATTCACACAATTTAACCCCAAATCGCAAGATTTAAAAAAAACATTATTACAATAAGTTATATGAATACTTTGTAATGTCATATATACTTCTTAACCTTAGATCTTGGCATTTTTTTATATTTTTTTTTAAGTTTAAATATTATGATTTAATACATATTTAAAAAATGTTAATAACATGAACAAGAAATAAAAAATTTAATTAGTACATTTACGGTATTACACTTACAGCCTTACAGGTTGCGTTACATTATCATTTGTGGTTAGTGTACCTAAGTACCAAAGACAAATTTATATAAATCTTATAAATTAATATTCAGTTTTTACTATAATGAGGAACGGTGGCGTGGTACTTATTTAAAATCATTATAATGATGCAATAAACATTGTATTTTCATTAATCATAAGTAAAACCTCATTACGGACATCGTGTGAAATATACCGGAATTATACCCATTTCCGTGAGTAACTTTATGTCAATGTCAAACACAACATTTTTTAATTGTATAAAAATAATTTCTTGAAGTGTACCCTTATAACCAACATTTTACTGCACAAACAAACAAAATTAACTGACACAAGTATGTTTATACAGCTAATTTGTCTTTTCGTTGTCTTGATGTGACATGTGATTTTAACATGCATCGTGTGTATCGCTGTCAACTCGGAGTCTGGCAGTTCAGATTCATCATAGTTGCATTATGTAATCCAGTGGGAAGACATTTTACAATTCAGAGGTGTTATTAGAACTAAATTGGATAGGGTTTTTTTATTATATGGCAAAACTGAATGTCAATACACAGCCTGTTGAATTAGCGGCAACACGCTTCGTAGCCATTACGATGACAACAAACATTATAATAACACGTCATTTTATAAACTCCATGTGCTTTTTTAACAATATAAATAGGCTATCCCACAATTCTCACTTCGGCAAAGGTTAAACAGTCGGGACAATTCGGCCTGTTACATTCTCAGAAACCGAAAGTAGTCGACATTTTCCAAATGAGAAAAAAAGGCAGAGTTACTTCCCTTCTGTTATTTTGACAAAAGAGGATCGATTTTTTTTTTATGCTTACAAAAATGTCATTTAACAGGAGAAACTGTCTCCCGCACAGTGGAAAGGAGATTTGATTAAATACTGGGAGACTCCCGCGGAATCCGGGAGGGTTGACAGGTCTCTCTCTCTCTCTCTCTCTCTCTCTCTCTCTCTCTCTCTCTCTCTCTCTCTCTCTCTCTCTCTCTCTCTCTCTCTCTCTCTCTCTCTCTCTCTCTCTCTCTATATATATATATATATATATAGATATAATAATATAAAACTTGTTTTAGAATATTTTCTTTTGATTGTCAGTATAGTTGTACACTGTGGAATGGAGTACATGTATGTAATGTATGATTGGAAAGAAAAGAATATTCCGGTAGGAACTGTGGAATGAAGTACATGTATTATTAGAAAGGAAAAGAATATTCCGGTGGTATATTCTAGGTGTGTGCAGACGTACAAGATACAATATCGGTAATTGGGAGACAGCCGTTAATCTTGGCGTAGTGTGTTACACAAACAGTGCTGCCAGTAGCTCATACCATGGTTCTTATATGTTATACAGCAAGCGCTCTTTCGTACAGACACATTCCCAAAGATGGAACAAGATATATCCTGGCTTTTGACTACCATCACACATCAGGTGAGCACTCTTTACCCAGGTAATTTCTGTGACACTTGAGAATATGAGAAGCACAATGTGTAATTATTGGGGGGAAATGTAGAGTGGTGTATATCTATTAGGTGCCTGAGATTAGGTCACGGGATTGATTACCCTCATTGGAATATGGTTCCCTGGACTGGCACTTCAGAAGTCAGTGGTGTGTACTGTCCAGCCAATGGGAAATTGCTGGATGTTGGTAGTTGTAGACTATGTAGCAGCAGCAGGGTTTGTAATGTTGATATAACAAGGGTGGGATGTAGCACAGTGGTAAAGCCCTCGGTTGATGTGCAGTCGGTTTAGGATCGATCTCTGTCGGTGGCAGATTGGGCTGTTTCTTATTCTAGCCAGTACACTATGACTGGTATATCAAAGGTCATGGTATGTGCTATCCTGTCTGTGAGATAGAGCATATAAAAGATCCCTTGCTAATAATGAAAATATATTGCAGGTTTTCTCTCTAAAACTATATGTCAAATCTACCACATGTGTGACATCGAATAATTGATGAATAATAAATCAATGTGCTCTAGTGGTGTCGTTAAACAAAACAAACTTTAATATAACAAATGTTAGACATTTAATGTGTTTAAAATTGCTTCAGTATTGGCGAACTGAAGAAATCTCTTTGATATCTGTCATTTCAGATGATCTGCTTAATGTTTGTGAGTTACAACATTCAGTAACTGATCAGCTCACTTGAAAAACACTTGATTCTTGAAAGATGTTTTCTTTGATGTTTATACCCCCAGCATCAACTTAATTATTGTCTAGTCATATGCACATGGGCAAACTGTTTGAAGTAAGATAAAAACACATTTTCAAAATTTTGATAGATAGCAGTCTGCATTATTTTGGAAATCTGCCATTTTAATTTTTTTTTTTTTTTTTAATTTCTGATTTTAGCAGCTCTATTCTGTCCACGTAAAGTGTTCTGTAGTGAAATGCTCACAGCGATGCCTCACTTTGAAGACCCTGCAAAGTTTTTATCAAATGATGTCATTCTCATCCCTGCTTCTGTTCCACACAGATGAATGGTTAATAACATGATGTAAAAGCTATTCTTGTTCTTGGTTGCACTAGTCCATGACCAGGACAGGAGATTTACGTCAGTTGGTAGAGTGCTCACCTGAAATACCTAGTCATAGGATCAAACCTTGGCATACCCATTTTTGTCATCCCAACCAGTGCCACATGACTGGTTTAATAAGGCTGTGCTATGTGCTGTTCTGTCTGTGGGGAAAATGCTGCTAATGTAAAAAGGTAGCAGGTTACCTTTGAAAACTACACATCAGAATTATTAAATGAGCCTTGATCCTGGGGCAGAGTTTCTGGCAGAGGGTAAAACGGGTATGGTGCCATACCCAAAATTGCTTGCAGATTATTATTTTTAAGTTAACCTTTTGACAAAATTAATTACTCTTTATCATTACTGTATGATTTTCTTAACCCTAACCCTAAACTTAACCCATGTTCTTTCTGAGGGACCCCCCCCCCCCCCCCCTCCCTCCCTGTTGACTGTAGTAGTTCCATAGCGCCATACCCAAAAATTTCTTTCTGGCAGAAACACTGGAGGGAGGTTGGTGGGAGAAGGAAGCTTTTTAATACAATTGACTATACTTGAATATGAAAACATACCAACAAGTATGGTAAGTACATGTGTGATGAAATAATGTTTTAATTTGCAGCTTTTGTGGGGTGTTTTTTGTAAATAATAAAAATTGCAACAGGATATTTTAAATGGCAGAAAACTAAAAGTAGCTCAGGACCTCAAAGCACAATCAGTATTCAATCCTTATCACTTATTTATCATTTATTAGCAAAAAGACTTTTATCATCCAAAACTCGAATTGCTTTTAGAGTTGCTTGATTCATTTGGACAGTATCTGTATGATAGTTTCTAAGATATGCCAGAGAAAGAGAGCTATCTCCATTTAAACAGATGTTTAGTTCACTGTAGCATACTGAAACTCTGGCTTTAGAAATGTGCTTCATCTCAAGACAGTTTATCTGTTAAGCCGGTATACATTATATGAAAACTGTCACATTCCCGATCATATCATAAAACTGCCCACTGAATTAGAAACAGCTCATCACAATATCCACCAACCCCCCCACCCCCCACCCCCCATCTCTATACATGTACATCCCAAACAATTTCACTCTCCCTTCTGTTTCTTTGTCTGTGTTGCTTTAAATTACCAAATGTCTGACATCCAATAGCCGGTGATTAATAAATCAATGTGCTTCATTTTAGCTGTGTTGCTTTAAATGTGTCTTTATCTGTCTGAGGGGCTGGATTTAGCTCAGTCGGTTGAATACTCGCTTGAGGTGCTTGTGTCGCAGGATCAAATCACCTCGGTGGATCCATTCAACTGATTAGATTTGTTCTCGTTCCAACCACTGGTATGTGTTTTCTTGTCTTTGGCAAAGTGCATATAAAGATCCGTTGCTGCATTAGGAAAAATGCAGTGGGTTTCCTGTGATAACTATGTGTCAGAATTACCAAATTACTGATGTTTAATTAATCATTGTGCTCTAGTGGTGTCGTTATACAAAACAATATTTAACTTTATCTGTCTGTGTTTATAATAAGTGTATGCCTATTTGATTAGTTCTCATACCTAACAATCTGTATAATTCTGTACCAAAACTGGTTATTGCCTCTCTTCTCTGAACTGATACAAAACTTCTATTTTGATTCTTTTGACTTTTAAAGAATTTCAGTTTTGATTTTCTCATCTGTTACAGAAATTCATATTTCATTCTTTTGACTGTTATTAAAGTTCGATTTTGATTATTACCACGGTTTCAGAACTTCAAGTTTAATTCTTTTGTCTGTTACAGAAAAGCAGTGTTTGGAACCCTCACACTTACTATACTTGATATGTGTTGATATGTGTAGTAAATCCCACACCATCCTTTGACTTCAGTGACTTCAAGGACTTAAAGTAACAGGTCCTAGTTTTTAAACACTAACACATATTTTCATAATAAAACAGTTTAGGATTACTGAAATCAGACATTACTTAGATTTTATTGTTCAGATTATTCATTTCCGTACATCTGACATGTTTCTGGTCATCCTGGTGTTTCTAATACCACGAAAGGCATTTTTCATATATTTAAAAACGCACGTGTGTCTGAGAAATATGTTATGAAGATGAGCTCTAGTCTATTGTTAAAGGAGGGGACAATTAAGGCATTTGGCCTGGTATGCATATTCAACGATATATAATGCACATTATTGCTTAATATCAACAAGTATAATCGTATTGTTAATTAATAAAACGGTTAAATGTGACGGCTATTATATATAACGGGCGCAGCCATTTTGTACCATCCCAGTGAATACGCTCTCTGGCGAGCTGGTGGTTACGTAATACCTAACGTGTCACGCCAGGAATTAGTCTTCGAACTGAAGAAACAAAACATACCTGATTTTTGCAGATGCATCGCAATGTTCTGTAATAATATCCATCCTAGTAAGCCAACACCAGTTATATATTATTTTTCAATACAAAATAAACCACCATTGTCAAAGTGTTGAAATAACTGTATTATGTTTCGTACATAAATTAACCCACGTACTGAAACAATAATCGGAGTGTTTTCTTGGTTAATTGGTATTTTCTTTCTGTGGCCTGTAACGGTGGTTCCTGATTGGCAGGTGTATATTTAGACGGTCCCCAGACACTGAGTCTAGACACGCTAAAAAGGCGTGCCTCTTTTATGAAGATCACAGGGTATTGTGTGATAACAGCACGGATACACCTCAAATCGTAATGGACATTACCAACCGCCCTGCTTTATTACTGTAAGTAATTCTGTAAAACCCTTGATTAAGTAGACTTTCCCATCTAAAATCACAAAACTGACCAATTACGTCGTCCCAAAGAAAAAAAAAGTATCACTTGGGTATCGTGAGTGGTTGTTTTTGCTTGAACGTGCCCTACCAATAGGCCTAATAGTATGCATTTTTTCTTTGGATTTAAAAAAAGAAGAAAAATACTATAACTCCATTTCGTTCTATTGATGTAACCTGAAATATATTTAGTTAAATAGTTTATTATACTATCAAGTCATTTATGTTGTTTTACAAGTCAGGTTGATGAAAGCGAAGCGCCTTGTCGTAAATTAGAGTGTTTGTTTACACTGTGCTTGGAGAAGATGGATGGAGCTGACGTCACTTCGCCCCAAGCTATACTACCAGACATCACAAAAACAAAACAAAATGGCTGCCCCCAGTTAGCAGGAATAATCATGGGTTTTTATTAACTGTAAAATGACATGTTTTTCATTTGTTAAAGTGTCAGTATGTGTTGATGGTCCGGGTATGCATCTTTCCAACACACAAGGCTCTTGTTTGAGTTGACCCTACCGTTAAGGATATTTGAACATTTCATCGACATAAACTCTTGTTTAACTTTATAGTAACTTTATGTCAAATGTGTTACAGGTTTGTAGATTAACCAAATGTAGTGTCTATTTGTACAGGTTGAAACTTAGTCTGCGACCTAACTATGTCTTCAGCAATAATCCTATATACAAGCCTTGAAATCACGTTCATATGATGCCCAAAGCATGATACATGATGTGGAATGATTCCACAATAAAATACAGTTAGCTTTTACATTAAGTGTGCTCAGAGGCAATCTGTTAAAATGTTCTCATTACTGTGGAGATTTGTGAAGAGGACATCATGAGACAAAACTGTATAGCAAAATGTCTTATAGGTTCTTATGTTATTCACATACACTGTGTTTATTTATAGTAGAGAGAGAATTAATTGTGGTTAAAAGTTGAAATGAGAATTATGGATTTTGTTTAATGGGGAAAATAATCTTTATTTCTCTGACTATGATTATGTTTTGTTAATTGAAAACAGTTTTAAAAAAGAAAAAACAGAAAAATGAATTCCAAGATAGTTACTAATGAGTTGATAAAGGTGTGCTGAAAGAAGTAATGATTAAATTTAAAAGTACACTCTGCAGTAAATCTTGTTAACCGATAAAAATGGCACTATAGAAAATAGAACTTAATGGTACATTGTAGTAATTCTCTTTATTCAGATAACAGGGCCTGCAGTTATAAAACTTTTAGAGTCCAGACTCAATCTCTGATGACGTCATATGCATACAATTTGTATGGTGTTGTCATGATGCTCACATCTTGGACTCTTATTAGAGTGTCGAGTCTAGACTCTGAAAGTTTTATAAGCACCAGGCCTGGCATCTGAGAGTTGGAAATGTGTGTAAACTATCAGTACTGGGTTATGCAGAATAAATTCAGGTGACCTGTTTTGTTTTTGCCTAATCCATCATGACTATGAAAATGATGTCCTAAGTTTAATCCATGAATGAAAAATGGGTTACGTAATATTAGATTTGTGTGATCAGTATGCAATTGAAGCGATCATCCTGATTTCCGGAGGCCTGAAATAAAAATGACATTGTATAAAAAGAATGATTAATAGTATATTGTTACAATGTAGTAGTTTTAATCAGATAGAAATGATACTGTATAAAAAGAATGATTAATAGTATATTGTTACAATATAGTAGTTTTAATCAGATTGGAATGATACTGTATAAAAAGAATGATTGATAGTATATTGTTACAGTGTAGTAGTTTTAATCAGATAGAAATGATACTGTATAAAAAGAATGATTAATAGTATATTGTTAAAATGTAGTACTTTTAATCAGATTGCAATGATACTGTATAAAAAGAATGATTAATAGTATATCATTACAGAGTAGTAGTTTTAATCAGATAGAAATGATACTGTATAAAAAGAATGATTGATAGTATATTGTTACAGAGTAGTAGTTTTAATCAGATAGAAATGATACTGTATAAAAAGAATGATTAATAGTATATTGTTACAGAGTAGTAGTTTTAATCAGATTGGAATGATACTGTATAAAAAGAATGATTGATAGTATATTGTTACAGTGTAGTAGTTTTAATCGGATAGAAATGATACTGTATAAAAAGAATGATTAATAGTATATTGTTACAATGTAGTAGTTTTAATCAGATAGAAATGATACTGTATAAAAAGAATGATTGATAGTATATTGTTACAGAGTAGTAGTTTTAATCAGATTGGAATGATACTGTATAAAAAGAATGATTGATAGTATATTGTTACAGTGTAGTAGTTTTAATCAGATTGGAATGATACTGTATAAAAAGAATGATTAATAGTATATTGTTAAAATGTAGTACTTTTAATCAGATAGAAATGATACTGTATAAAAAGAATGATTAATAGTATATTGTTAAAATGTAGTAGTTTTAATCTGATTGGAATGATACTGTATAAAAAATGATTAATAGTATATTGTTAAAATGTAGTACTTTTAATCAGATAGAAATGATACTGTATAAAAAGAATGATTGATAGTATATTGTTACAATGTAGTACTTTTAATCAGATTGCAATGATACTGTATAAAAAGAATGATTAATAGTATATTGTTAAAATGTAGTACTTTTAATCGGATAGAAATGATACTGTATAAAAAGAATGATTAATAGTATATTGTTAAAATGTAGTACTTTTAATCGGATAGAAATGATACTGTATAAAAAGAATGATTAATAGTATATTGTTAAAATGTAGTACTTTTAATCGGATAGAAATGATACTGTATAAAAAGAATGATTGATAGTATATTGTTACAGTGTAGTAGTTTTAATCAGATAGAAATGATACTGTATAAAAAGAATGATTAATAGTATATTGTTAAAATGTAGTACTTTTAATCAGATTGCAATGATACTGTATAAAAAGAATGATTAATAGTATATCGTTACAGAGTAGTAGTTTTAATCAGATAGAAATGATACTGTATAAAAAGAATGATTGATAGTATATCGTTACAGAGTAGTAGTTTTAATCAGATAGAAATGATACTGTATAAAAAGAATGATTAATAGTATATTGTTACAGAGTAGTAGTTTTAATCAGATTGGAATGATACTGTATAAAAAGAATGATTGATAGTATATTGTTACAGTGTAGTAGTTTTAATCGGATAGAAATGATACTGTATAAAAAGAATGATTAATAGTATATTGTTAAAATGTAGTACTTTTAATCGGATAGAAATGATACTGTATAAAAAGAGTGATTGATAGTATATTGTTACAGTGTAGTAGTTTTAAAATCAGATTGGAATGATACTGTATAAAAAGAATGATTAATAGTATATTGTTAAAATGTAGTACTTTGAATCAGATAGAAATGATACTGTATAAAAAAAATGATTAATAGTATATTGTTAAAATGTAGTACTTTTAATCGGATAGAAATGATACTGTATAAAAAGAATGATTGATAGTATATTGTTACAATGTAGTAGTTTTAATCAGATAGAAATGATACTATACTCAACAACGAAAGTTTAGCAAATATATTTTATGACGTCTAAATATGCCATGGTTGAATGAACTTAAAAGAAAACCAGATCCTCCTGTTGTGTTAAGGCAAAGGTTGATGAGTTTATGTTGTTTGTAAATGGTAAACATTTCAGATGTGAATACTAATTAATAGAAATAAGATTAATTTATAAATGTTATACCATTTCTTTTAACATTAGCTAAACTTTCGTTGTTGAGTGTATATAAAGAAAAATGTTTGGTAGTATATTGTTACAATGTAGTAGTTTTAATCAGAAATGATACTATATAAAACAGAATGATTGATAGTATATTGTTACAATGTAGTAGTTTTAATCAAACAGAAATGATACTACATGTATATAAAAAGACTGATTAATAGTATATTGTTACAGTATAGTAGTTTTAATCAGATTGAAATGACGTTACTGTAGAAAATAATGCTTGAAGGTATGTAATATTCCCTTCCAATAATTTTGTATACATGTATGTAATTTAAAAAATAAAAATAAAATAATAATAAATAAAATCAATAGAAAGTAAAATGAAGTTTGATCTTGTACAAACATTAGGATGACCAGACATCCCTGGGCTATACAGACCCTGATCTTCTAATTAAAGGGATAGACCCTAGTTTTAAACACTACAGCATATTTTTCACTATTAGAGCCTTTTGTGATCACTGAAATCAAATGTTACTTATATTTTATTGTTTAGATAATCCATTTCCGTAGAACTGAAGTGTTTCTGGTCATCCTGTTGTTTCTAATATTACAAAATGCATTTATCATATTTTTAAAAACACACGTGTGTCTGAGAAGTAGTGGTTATTGATTCGAGTTCTAGTCTATTTTTTTAACGGTATTTTCCGGTTTTAACGTCACAGACTCTTCTTTCACTCTGTTGTAACTTTATCCAAATGTGTTACAGGTTTGTAGATTAACTTAGTGTCTATTTTTACGAGTTGAAACTAGGGTCTGTGCCTTTAAGATATGATTATGGTAATTAAAAACACAGTTGGTAGAGTGCTTACTCGAGGTCCTTGGTTTGTAACATTAAAAACATAGTTGGTAGAGTGCTTACTCGAGGTCCTTGGTTTGTAACATTAAAAACACAGTTGGTAGAGTGCTTACTCGAGGTCCTTGGTTTGTAACATTAAAAACACAGTTGGTAGAGTGCTTACTCGAGGTCCTTGGTTTGTAACATTAAAAACACAGTTGGTAGAGTGCTTACTCGAGGTCCTTGGTTTGTAACATTAAAAACACAGTTGGTAGAGTGCTTACTCGAGGTCCTTGGTTTGTAACATTAAAAACACAGTTGGTAGAGTGCTTACTCGAGGTCCTTGGTTTGTAACATTAAAAACACAGTTGGTAGAGTGCTTACTCGAGGTCCTTGGTTTGTAACATTAAAAACACAGTTGGTAGAGTGCTTACTCGAGGTCCTTGGTTTGTAACATGGAAACCCCTCAGTGGGCCCATTCATCCCAACACAAACAGTGCCCTTTGATTGGTATACCAAAGATCATTGTATGTGTTGTCCTGTCTATGCAAAAATGCATATAAAAGATATTGTGGTACTAATGGAAAAAATGTAGCAGCTTTTCTCAAGGACAGAATCACCAAATGTATGACATTCTGTGACCAATGAGTAATAAATTGATGTGCTCTAGAAAATGTCAGTTAAAAGTTTGTTTTGTTTCACAACACCACTAGAGCACATTGATGTATTTATCATTGCCTACTGAGTGTCAAACATTTGATCAGTTTCACATATAGTCTTAGGAAACCTGCTACACTTTTCCACAAGTAGCAAGGCATCTTTTATATGCATCATCCCACCGGTAGAATAGCACACATCACAGCCTTTGATATACCAGTCGTGGAGCACTGGCTGGAATGAGAAATAGCCCAATTATTTGCACTCACTGACGGGGATCGATCCTAGACTGACTGTACTTGAGGCGATTTCCTTACCACAGGGCTTCATCCTGCCCCCTTAACTGTGAGAAACATCTTAAATTGGCAGAAAACAGTTTCTTTAAAGATGAGTGAATATACACATATAGATTAATTAATGCATTATTCATTTACAGAGGTGATTTACAATTGGAATTTGATTTAGAACATCTACCGTTAAGCCATGTCAGCCGCAGAACCTATCTCTCTCTCTCTCTATCTCTATCTACCGGCCTCAGTGGCGTCGTGGCAAGCCATCGGTCTACAGGCTGGTAGGTAGTGGGTTCGGATCCCAGTCGAGGCATGGGATTTTTAATCCAGATACCGACTCCAAACCCTGAGTGAGTGCTCCGCAAGGCTCAATGGGTAGGTGTAAACCACTTGCACTGACCAGTGATCCATAACTGGTTCAACAAAGGCCATGGTTTGTGCTATCCTGCCTGTGGGAAGCGCAAATAAAAGATCCCTTGCTGCTAATCGGAAAGAGTAGCCCATGTAGTGGCGACAGCGGGTTTCCTCTCAAAATCTGTGTGGTCCTTAAACCATGTGTCTGATGCCATATAACCGTAAATAAAATGTGTTGAGTGCGTCGTTAAATAAAACATTTCTTTCTTTCTATCTCTATCTCTATCTCTATCTCTCCCTCTCCCTCCCTCCCTCTCTCTCTCTCTCTCTCTCTCTCTCTCTCTCTCTCTCTCTCTCTCTCTCTCTCTCTCTCTCTCTCTCTCTCTCTCTCTCTCTCTCTCTCTCTCTCTCTCTCTTTCTCTTTCTCTTTGTCTCTCCAGGGCTTCTAGAATTTTTATAAAATCCATTAGCCATGGGATCAGTGATTTTAAAATTTTACTAACCACGATTAAAAATTCACTAGCCCTACTTTTCTTTAAGTTAATACAATTTTACTAAATAATAGTAATAATCACCTAAAGAGGAAGATAGGCTAAAGCTTAAAAACACTAACATTGGTGGGTTGGGGTGGGAGCAGGATATTCATATTTACAAAATAGACTTAACTGCAACATTTGACCAAAAACATTCACTAGCCATCGGGCATGGCAACAGTAGTTATTTACTAGCCCAACATTAAAAATCACTAGCCATAGGAGTGGGGCTACCATAATCTAGAAGCCCTGCTCTCTCTCTGCCTCCCTATCTCTCTCTCTCTCTCTCTCTCTCTCTCTCTCTCTCTCTCTGAGTAACTGCCGCCCTTCGCCAAACTGATGGAAATCGTTTTTCTGCTCTGATGCTCGTAAAGAGAAAAGCCACCACGCAGGAAGACATTTTGATTGGTTTCCAGGGCTAAAATGGAGTTTTCCTGACTCCCTTAGCTGTTTGAGATTGATATGTCTTGATAGAAGACACGTATATTTCTCCATGTCAGTGACGAGCATAAAGAGTCTTGAAGGACATTCTGAAAGGTGAACGCTCAGGAAATTACGTCTCGTAATTCTAAAGGAAAAATTAAGCTGTCAGGCAGTTTCAGTTTTATTTGATGCCGATTACTGGATTTGGATTTTTTTCCCCCAATTTAGTAACAAAATTACAAATTGCTAATGTCGAGTGGAATGGAAAGAAGATAAATGTGATGGCAAAATTGTGAAAATGCACAGAGACAGACAGACAGAGAAACAGAAAGAGAGAAAATGAAGTTAACTGAGATATCAGAGTTTTTGTTAGTCCTCTACTGGTCCCACCAGAGGGGACTGTGTGTTTTATCTTCATTGTACGTCCTTCTGTCTGTTTTTCTGTCCATTCGTTTATAGTTTTTCAGATGGTTTTTTTTTTTCTCAATGCCTTGAGACATTAAGCTGAAATTTTGTGTATAGCTTTATGAAGTACTGTTATAACTCGAGTTTGACAGAGTTATGGCCTGTAAGTTTAGGAGATGTGAAAATTAGTTTTTCGGACTTTTGTTTTACAATGCCTAAAGATAATGAGATGAAAGTTTGTATATACCTTTATTATGTACTGTTACTGATCAAGTTTAACTTTCATGGCGATTTACCCATTTTTCACAGAGTTATGGCCCTTGAACAGGTAGAAGATAAAAAAATGTGTTAGGTCTGGTAGGAGACCTGCATTGCTTTAGCATTACTCTCATAATGCTTGTTGTTTTAGATATATTTTATTAAATTTGGTTTCCCATAGATGTCGGAAGATGACACCCGCTTGAGGGGAGCAGATATTAACTCTAGCCATAAATCAACTGGTGTGGGGGCAATATTAACGCGTGATCTGGCCACCTGAGCTTCAGCATACCACCTAATCAGCTATAGGGTGTATACCACCAAATCAAGTCCCATAGACGACAATACTAAAATATGTGGCTAAAACTCCTGCCTGCCGCATATCAATCGACATATACACTGCAGGTATAATACTACCACACCTCACCCTTAAAGTAAATCAGAAAAAAAATGGGGTCAAGCTGCTCATTTCAGAGATAACAGGTAGCCTCTATGACTACCCTACTCCCACACAAAATTTTAGTACTTGTTTTTTTTTTTTACATGTTTCAAGCATATAGTCTTTGAGACGAAAGGTCCGAAAACCTACTAAATGTTTTCATTTGGAATGTACCGGTATAAGCCCCACATGTATATACAGTATATGCACAGGTGAAGTTTCTCAATGTTGGACTGGCTACCTACTTTATACAGTTTTTGATTTTATTCATTATCGGGTATTGAATGTCAAGCATTTGGTAATTCTGACACGTAGTCTTAGAGGAAGCCTTCTTCTATTTTCCATTAGTAGCAAGGAATCAGCACATACACGTCCTTTGATATACGAGTCATATGGTTGTGATAGGGAAAAACCCAATCAGATAATAAGTCCACCAAGGGGATTCAGTCGTATGACGCAAGCACTTCATGCAAGCTCTCTACCCACTGAGCACTTTGTCACTGAGCACTTTGTCACTGAGCACTTTGCCACTTGACACTTTGCCACTTGGCACTTTGTCACTGAGCACTTTGTCACTGAGCACTTTGTTACTGAGCACTTTGTGACTGAGATATTTTGTCACTGAGCACTTTGTCACTGAGCACTTAGTCACTGAACATTTTGTCACTGAGCACTTAGTCACTGAACATTTTGTCACTGAGCACTTTGTCACTGAGCACTTTGTTACAAGCACTAAAGGCGAGCTCTCTACCCACTGGGCACTTTTTCACTGAGCACTTTGTCACTAAGCATTTTGTCACTGTGCACTTTGTCACTGAGCACTTAGTCACCGAACATTTTGTCACTGAGCACTTTGTCACTGAGCACTTAGTCACTGAACATTTTGTCACTGAGCACTTTGTCACTGAGCACTTTGTTACTGAGCACTTTGTGACTGAGATATTTTGTCACTGAGCACTTTGTCACTGAGCACTTAGTCACTGAACATTTTGTCACTGAGCACTTAGTCACTGAACATTTTGTCACTGAGCACTTTGTCACTGAGCACTTTGTTACAAGCACTAAAGGCGAGCTCTCTACCCATTGGGCACTTTTTCACTGAGCACTTTGTCACTAAGCATTTTGTCACTGTGCACTTTGTCACTGAGCACTTAGTCACCGAACATTTTGTCACTGAGCACTTTGTCACTGAGCACTTAGTCACTGAACATTTTGTCACTGAGCACTTTGTCACTGAGCACTTGTCACAGAGCACTTTGTTACAAGCACTAAAGGCGAGCTCTCTACCCACTGGGCACTTTGTCACTGAGCACTTTGTCACTGAGCACTTTGCCACTGAGCATTTTGTCACCGTGCACTTTGTCACTGAGCACTTAGTCACTGAGCACTTTGTCAGTGCACACTTTGTCACTGAGCACTTAGTCACTGAGCATTTCGTCACTGAGCACTTAGTCACTGAACATTTTTTCACCGAGCACTTTGTCACCGCACACTTTGTCACCGCGCACTTTGTCACCGAGCACTTTGTAACTTTGTCATTGAGCACTTTGTCACTGTGCACTTAGTCACTGAACATTTTGTCACTGAGCACTTTGTCACTGAGCACTTTGTCATTGAGCACTTAGTCACTGAGCACTTAGTCACTAAACATTTTGTCACTGAGCACTTTGTCACTGAGCACTTTGTCACTGAGCACTTTGTCACTGAGCACTTTGCCACTTGACACTTTGCCACTTGGCACTTTGTCACTGAGCACTTTGTCACTGAGCACTTTGTTACTGAGCACTTTGTGACTGAGATATTTTGTCACTGAGCACTTTGTCACTGAGCACTTAGTCACTGAACATTTTGTCACTGAGCACTTAGTCACTGAACATTTTGTCACTGAGCACTTTGTCACTGAGCACTTTGTCACAGAGCACTTAGTCACTGAGCACTTAGTCACTAAACATTTTGTCACTGAGCACTTTGTCACTGAGCACTTAGTCACTGAACATTTTGTCACTGAGCACTTTGTCACTGAGCACTTTGTTACAAGCACTAAAGGCGAGCTCTCTTCCCATTGGGCACTTTTTCACTGAGCACTTTGTCACTAAGCATTTTGTCACTGTGCACTTTGTCACTGAGCACTTAGTCACCGAACATTTTGTCACTGAGCACTTTGTCACTGAGCACTTAGTCACTGAACATTTTGTCACTGAGCACTTTGTCACTGAGCACTTTGTCACAGAGCACTTAGTCACTGAGCACTTAGTCACTAAACATTTTGTCTCTGAGCACTTTGTCACTGAGCACTTAGTCACTGAACATTTTGTCACTGAGCACTTTGTCACTGAGCACTTTGTTACAAGCACTAAAGGCGAGCTCTCTACCCACTGGGCACTTTGTCACTGAGCACTTTGTCACTGAGCACTTTGCCACTGAGCATTTTGTCACCGTGCACTTTGTCACTGAGCACTTAGTCACTGAGCACTTTGTCAGTGCACACTTTGTCACTGAGCACTTAGTCACTGAGCATTTCATCACTGAGCACTTAGTCACTGAACATTTTTTCACCGAGCACTTTGTCACCGCACACTTTGTCACTGCGCACTTTGTCACCGAGCACTTTGTCACTTTGTCATTGAGCACTTTGTCACTGTGCACTTAGTCACTGAACATTTTGTCACTGAGCACTTTGTCATTGAGCACTTAGTCACTGAGCACTTAGTCACTAAACATTTTGTCACTGAGCACTTTGTCACTGAGCACTTAGTCACTGAACATTTTGTCACTGAGCACTTTGTTACAAGCACTAAAGGCGAGCTCTCTACCCACTGGGCACTTTGTCACTGAGCACTTTGTCACTGAGCACTTTGCCACTGAGCATTTTGTCACTGTGCACTTTGTCACTGAGCACTTAGTCACCGATCATTTTGTCACTGAGCACTTTGTCACTGAGCACTTAGTCACTGAACATTTTGTCACTGAGCACTTTGTCACTGAGCACTTGTCACAGAGCACTTTGTTACAAGCACTAAAGGCGAGCTCTCTACCCACTGGGCACTTTGTCACTGAGCACTTTGTCACTGAGCACTTTGCCACTGAGCATTTTGTCACCGTGCACTTTGTCACTGAGCACTTAGTCACTGAGCACTTTGTCAGTGCACACTTTGTCACTGAGCACTTAGTCACTGAGCATTTCATCACTGAGCACTTAGTCACTGAACATTTTTTCACCGAGCACTTTGTCACCGCACACTTTGTCACTGCGCACTTTGTCACCGAGCACTTTGTCACTTTGTCATTGAGCACTTTGTCACTGTGCACTTAGTCACTGAACATTTTGTCACTGAGCACTTTGTCATTGAGCACTTAGTCACTGAGCACTTAGTCACTAAACATTTTGTCACTGAGCACTTTGTCACTGAGCACTTAGTCACTGAACATTTTGTCACTGAGCACTTTGTTACAAGCACTAAAGGCGAGCTCTCTACCCACTGGGCACTTTGTCACTGAGCACTTTGTCACTGAGCACTTTGCCACTGAGCATTTTGTCACTGTGCACTTTGTCACTGAGCACTTAGTCACCGATCATTTTGTCACTGAGCACTTAGTCACTGAGCACTTTGTCAGTGCGCACTTTGTCACTGAGCACTTAGTCACTGAGCATTTCGTCACTGAGCACTTAGTCACTGAACATTTTGTCACCGAGCACTTTGTCACTGCACACTTTGTCACCGAGCACTTTGTCACTTTGTCATTGAGCACTTTGTCACTGAGCACTTTGCCACTGAGCATTTTGTCACTGTGCACTTTGTCACTGAGCACTTAGTCACCGGTCATTTTGTCACTGAGCACTTAGTCACTGAGCACTTTGTCAGTGCGCACTTTGTCACTGAGCACTTAGTCACTGAGCATTTCGTCACTGAGCACTTAGTCACTGAACATTTTGTCACCGAGCACTTTGTCACTGCACACTTTGTCACCGAGCACTTTGTCACTTTGTCATTGAGCACTTTGTCACTGAGCATTTTGTCACTGAGCATTTTGTCCCAGAGCACTGTCACATAGCACTTTGTCACTGAGCACTGTCACTAAGCACTTTGTTACTGAGCACTGTCACTGAGCACTGTCACTGAGCACTTTGTTACTGAGCACTGTCACTGAGCACTTAGTCATTTAGCACTTTGTTACTGAGCACTTTGTTACTGAGCACTGTCACTGAGCACTTAGTCATTTAGCACTTTGTGACTGAGCACTTTGTTACTGAGCACTTAGTCATTTAGCACTTTGTCACCGAGTACTTTGTTACTGATAATGTACTAGTTCACTGATCAGTGAATTGATGATTCGTTGGTGGTTATGGTACTGGGAGAAGTCAGTGTAGTGGCCTTAAACTATGTACACCAAGTTGTTAAAACTCGCTTTGGGTAGGATGTATCAGAATGTGAACCCACTACACCACAGAGACCGGTTTTCACTGAGTTGGAGCCCACACATACAGTTACCAGTCTTTAATCTCATGACTGTGGCATAACCACCATACTGGACCATAAAATCTATACATGTGGTTATCAGCAAACATAATGTGTTACACCACCCAGGATTAGTTCTCTTTAGCAAAATACAAAAGATACGTTTGACGTCATTAAGATCTGGTTTAGTTCTGATTGGTAACATTTTGATTAATTCCTACATAAAACACATATTACATAGTTTATAAGTATCCTGTTTACCAGTACATGCTTCGGCCTATGATTGGTTCTTCTCTTCCTGTTACATGGATTATGTAAGAAACTATAGATTTTACACATATACAGTTGGACCAGTTTGAAGTTAAAAGTATCTTTTATATCACTAGAGCACATTGGTTACTTAATCATCAGCTGTTGAATGAATGAATGAATGAATGAATGAATGAATGAATGTTTAACGACACCCCAGCACAAAAATCAGCAGTCAAACATTTGTTAATGCTGACCTGTAGTCTTCACAGGAAACCAATAAAACAAAACATCCATTTAGCAGGAAAGAATCTTTTAGATTCACTTGCCCACAGATAGAACAGCACAGACATTGATACTTTGATATACCAGTCGTGGGGCACTGGTTGAGATAGTTTGGGAAAAAATGTGAGACTGGGTCCACTGAGAGGAGTTGATCCATTGACCCATTAAGCACCTCGGGTGATACAATCTACTGCCTGAGCTAGATCCCCTGTTTAATAGAACAGTACATGGATGTTTGCAATCAGTACAACTGTCTTGTTTATGTAATGTTAGGCACAAAAACTAGTCTTAAGCTAGTAATAATTTTGTAAAGTTTGTTTGTTTGTTGTTGTTTTGTTTGGTTTTTTGTTTGTGTTTTATTATTATTCACCTTTCCCTGTTACAAAAAAGCCTACCCTCAATCCAGGGAGTTTGTTTTGTTGAATAACATCACTAATTTTGACATACAGTCTTAGAGGGGAAATCTGTTCTATTTTTCCATTAATAGCAAGGGATCTTTTATATGCACCCCATGGCCTTTGATATATACCAGTAGTAATGAGAAATAGCCCAATGGATCCACCGACGGGGATCGATCCTAGACTGATCGCACATCAAGCGAGCACTTTACCACTGGGCTATGTCCCACCCAGTTTTGTAATGCCTTAGATGATTTAAATTGGTTGAAAGTTGGTCATGTTTTGTGATCAACTGTTGTATAAGCACAGCCCAGGTTTCACCATAATATTCTCCAAGTTCATCACATTTGGTAGTACATGTACTTTTAGTACAAATTATGCAGCGATCCTAAAGAAGCAAATTTTTGTAACACCTTTAATTGGGTGGCATGATATGATAAAATATTCCAGCTGCAGTGCAAGTTTATTGCTGCTGAAAGACTGGGTCCTGATTACTCAGTGGCGTAGGCAGGATTTTGTAGGGGGGGGGGGGGGGGGCACCTGTGTAGTGGGATATGACACAGGAACCTTTGAATAAACAGGGGGCAGGATTTAGCTCTGTCGGTTGAGTGCTCGCCTGAGGTACTTGTGTCGCATGATCGAATTACCTCAGTGGATCCATTCAACTAATTGTTTTGTGTCGTTCCAACCAGTTCCAACTGGTCAAAGGCTGTGGTATGTTCTTTCCTGTCTATGGGAAAGTGCATATAAAAGATCCCTTGCTGCTAATGGAAAAATGTAGCAGGTTTCCTCTGATGACTGTATGTCAGAATTATCAAATGTTTGACATCCAATAGCCGATGATTAATGAATCAGTGTGTCCTAGTGGTGTTGTGAAAGAAAACAAACTTCAGATAGAGGTGTCTGTATGTTATAGGTTTTACTGTGTTCAGTCATTCTGTGATCAGTCCATATGTAACATTCACAGTTATATAACACTAGTTAGACAGTGTAATGGATTTTTACAGATGTACGTTTACGTGCTTCATCAACACTTAATCTAGTCACTCAGCATCTCCTGATTAAATCCATTCACATAATTGATTTTCTTAATACAAGTAGGACTAGAACGCTCGCTTTAGTACTGACTTACACACACAAACACAGCACAGGAAATGCAGGCTTTTTGTCCACGCTTTAAACCTCGGAGGATTGTTTCAGGGTATATGGCGGACACTATAAATAATTGTTAACAGCGTGGCCACTATAAACTGATGACAGTGGCTATCTATATAGCAACACGGCCGTATGTTGTTGCTTGTTGTTATGTTATGATGGTCTGACCCATTGTGGAACTAGATCAAACAGTGCGCTGGTCAATACCATCCATTGATCTCCCGCGGTGTGTGGTTTTCTTTAACGGGTGGACTAATACAAACCCAGTGAGGAATTCGGTCTTGACACCGATTCCCAAGGACCCCGGATTTGTTTGTGATTGCGGCTTAAACCAATCATGTCATTCACCCATATGTCAAAGCTCTGAGTTGTGTCATCTGGCTAATGGATTTATTGTGGTGTGGAAAGCCAAAATCAGGTCTCACCACTCCTTGTACTCTTTATGGTAACTCTTTTAAGGCTAAAGCAAAGCTTTTACTTGAACAAACAAACATTGGTGAGTTATAAATGTGTAAACGGTATGTATCTTGTAGCAGGATGATTATGTACAAGACTTTATAATGGAAATGGTAACTGGAATGGTAAGACAAATATCTTATTCTTGTATAGCAGTATTTAAATATATTGCTTTTATAGATTACATGTACATCTATAAAGTCCTAATTACATGTACATCTATGTGTATGTGTATGTGTCTTTGTGTGTGTGTGTGTGTGTGTGTGTGTGTGTGTGTGTGTGTGTGTGTGTGTGTGTGTTGTGTGTGGTGTGTGTGTTTTGTGTATGTGCGAGTGAGTGTATATTTTTATTTTGTTTATTTTTTAAATATGGACATTAAATACTGTATTAATTTCTTATTTGTTGTTGGGTGCTTGTTAGTTAACATTGTTTTTACCATAGAAACAATAATTACTTTAAAAAGTTATGAATTAAAATATTTTTGTATTTACATGTAGTTTATACATGTACTGTTAATGTTACATGCACTTATATTTATAGTATTAGTGTAATATCTAAAATAGATTTTTAAGCTTGTTGCTTTTGAAGTTTTCAATTCAAAATCATGGAAAACAGAAATAATATTAATTCCTGACACAGCTCATGCAAATAATATTTCCATATATACCTTTTCTGACACCAATAGCCGATGTGTATTTTTGTGCTGGGGTATCGTTAAACATTCATTCATTCATTCGTTCATTCTGTTCTTGAAAATGTGCATGTGTTTGTATTGGTATTTGTTGTCTTGTCATGTCAAGTGCGTACAATGCTAATGAGTAAGAGACATCTATGTTGTGACAGCAGGTTTCCTTTCTCCCTTCTTGTGTCAATTACCAGACATACATTTATATATATTAGATATTTAATATTAGTAACCTTGTTTTGAAGGTACTGAATGTTATATGAGTTTTATTTTCTTCCTTTTGGCCACACTATTTCACCTGAACCATCATTCTGGTCACGTGCTGGTTACACAAAGTTCTTTAACTTGATGCAGGGTGACTTGCCAGTCAATTACATTCTAAAATTAAACATTGCAAACTTAAGCATCATTGGACTGTCTTCATGTATTACAAAAACCTACCTGTATAGTCCGTTTGGGTCAAAAAGGAACTGATGAATTGGCACTTAAAGCTTTACTAGATAAAGTTTAATTCATATAAAAACATATTATATTAGATTTTAAACCCATACCAACTCAAATAAAAAAAATTGAAGAAGAAAAAATCTGTGTTATTAAAACGTTTCTTTACAGATTATCATCAAATTGCTTAGGTTAAAGGTTATTTGTTTTATACAGCTATGATGCCAAGTGATGGAACAGCCTAGGTAAAGCATGCACAGTTCTACCTTTAGTCTCCAGGGCATACAATTTGAAGTTTTCAGACAAAAGATATATCATTCATGTGGTTTTAGTGTTTACTAGTTCAGATACAAATAGAAATGTTAATGGACCATGTTAATTAAACAAGATTCTAATATGAACAATTTTCATAGCTTTTCTCCATCAAATTTCCTATTATAAATAACCAAAAAAAAAGAAGAAAAAAGTATGCTAGGATAAACTTGAAAGCTGCCATTTACATTTCAGCAGATTACTCCATCGGTTCTTTTACAGGGGAGTACTTGTTGGCGCCAAACAATAGTGTGAATGAAACGATAATAGACAGGGATTTCCTGGAAGCATTGAACTTAATGCTCGTGCCGCCTTTGTATCACCGCAGTGCCGCCTTTGTATTGACTGTGATGCTGATTTCAAATGGATACATTTCTCACACTGGCAATGTAGGCCCATTCTCTTATTATTTTCTCAACAAACAAAAACAGTGATAAAATTAGCTAACACGTCTTTTCAGATTTTCTGACAAACAATTACAGCTTTTGCACGAATGGTCCGTCGTTTATGTTAATATTGGTTTTGTATAACCAACAGACGAAGAACAAAATTGTCCATTACTTTGGTAACATTGCAGCACAGCAGTAAAAAAAAAAGTAGTACAACACTGCAGAGGCAGGGTTTATTAATATTAATATTAGTCTGAAGTTTGCAATTTTTATGACCTCAATTTGTGATTCATCACTGATGACTTTTTGAGAATAAACAATGTGCTTCGGATGGGATAATTACCAAATAAAAAAATTACTGGCCACGGAATAAACAATGTGCTCAGTTGTGCGTGTGTTACAAACTTAGTAATCATAATTAATGTACTACGGTGTTCTCATTGAATAATTACCGTATAAGAAACTTACTGGCCACTGAATAAACAATGTGCTGGGGTGGGATTATTTCCCTACATGTTAGAAACACGTAACAGCTACAGACTTACCAATGTAAACAAACATTCCTTTCTTCTCCAAGAGGCTTGCTCCTTATATGAAGAGAGACGAGAAATGATCTGTCTCATGGACAATTGAATGATATGTTTGCAAAAAATAGTGGTATTATTAGTGCGAGAAACTGATATATTGGCAGCAAACCGGGAAGATGGATAGTTCACCATCTGTCTCGGCATTGTTAATTGTCAGTCTGAGAATATGACAATACGTACAATGTACATTTAATGACATACTTTGTACATGTATAGTTATGATAATGTATAGTTATGTACATACATACATGCATACAATGTTAATTTAATGACATATTTTGTACATGTACAGTTATATACATACGTACAATCTACATTTAATGACATATTTTGTATATGTATAGTTATGTATATACATACAATCTACATTTAATGACATATTTTGTACATGTATAGTTATGTACATACATAAAAGCTTCATTTTATGATGCTCATACTGGTACATCATGTCATGTATGCTGATGGAAAAAACATAAAGGAACATAAAAGTGGTAGCAGCAAAGTTCATCTGCAACCAAAAGCCTTGTCCAAAGTGACAGGAAGCGACATGTGGCCATGTTACTGACATCCATCCTCACATTAGTGACTCGCGTTAATTGGTCCCACATTAAATATCTTTGTATTTTACAAATGAGTAATCAATTTATAATATGTGCAGAGGTATGTATGTATATGTGTGTGTGTGTATATATATATATATATATATATATATATATATATATATATATGATTCTAGTTTTGTAATTGAAAGTTTGTAATCTTGGTTTCTGTGGTTTGAAAGTTAACCAAAACGTAGGCTACAGAAGGTAGAGAATACATAGAATTACATACATGCACATATCATTGTTGTTGTTTTTAACTAATAACACCACCTGTATCACAGACTGTCAACAATATTTTATTCTTCAATCAATATACATAGTAAACACCATGTATCGTGACAGGAGAGAATAACAGGCTGCTAAATGACAGGTTTGTCTTTTTGAAGTAATGCCTTTGAAATTTCAGTTCCATTGTATACTCCTATACATGGAAGTTAGTCATTCTGAGTATACATTATCACTCATTCATTGGCATGGTGAATCGGTGGAAGTGTGTTTATCAAATCTAATAAAAAACTCAATTTTGACCAAATTGTCAATTAGAACCCTGTTATTCACAATTTACAACGTGAAGACCAAATATACACATTTTGACATTAGGTTGAACGTGGCTTTGATTCTAAAGTGGTAGACTATGTCTCTTAGTGGAATGAGATGGTTCCAGAACAATGTCTGCTAATATACACATTTTGACCCTTGCCCAGTAAGGATTACGGCAAATTAGATTCAAAATGACCATAATTCCAAAGTGTGTATCTAGATGTTATTCTTTAATTATCTGTTTGTTTGTAGATGACATTCTCTAAGCATCTGTTTGTTTGTAGAATACTTTCTCTAATCATCTGTTTGTAGATGACATTCTCTAAGCATATGTTTGTTTGTAGAATACTTTCTCTAATCATTTGTTTGTAGATGATGTTCTCTAATCATCTGTTTGTAGATGACATTCTTTAATCATCTGCTTGTAGATGATGTTCTCTAATCATCTGTAGATGACATTCTCTAATCATCTGCTTCTAGATGACGTTCTCTAATCATCTGCTTGTTTGTAGATGACATTCTCTAATTATCTGTTTGTTTGTAGATGACATTCTCTAATCATCTGTTTGTTTGTAGATGACGTTCTCTAATTATCTGTTTGTTTGTAGATGACTTTCTCTAATTATCTGTTTGTTTGTAGATGATGTACCAAGATGTATGACCCGCTGAGTGCTGGGCGAGGTCGACTGCCCAACATCCAGGCGATCGGCAAGTGGGAGTCTGTGGATGAAGATGACCCACCATATGTTCCAGTTCAGGTTGGTACAATCAGTGCAAAATCTGTTCCAGTTCAGGTTGTGTGATCTGTGCAAAATATGATCCAGTTTAGGTTATGTTATCGGTGCAAAACATGTTCCAATTTAGGTTGGTGTCATCTTTGTAAAATATGTTCCAGTTTAGGTTGGTAATCGGTGCAAAATATGTTACAGTTTAGGTTAGTGGTGTCTGTGCAAAATATGTTCCAGTTCAGGTTGGTGTCATCTGTGCAAAATATTTTCCAGTTTATATTGGTGTCATCTGTGCAAAATGTGTTCCATTTCAGGTTAGTGTCATCTGTGCAAAATATGTTCCAGTTCAGGTTGGTGTCATCTGTGCAAAATATGTTCCAGTTCAGGTTGGTGTCATCTGTGCAAAATACTTTCCAGTTTATATTGGTGTGATCTGTGCAAAATATGTTCCGGTTCAGGTTGGTGTGATCTGTGCAAAATATGTTCCAGTTCAGGTTGGTGTAATCTGTGCAAAATATGTTTCAGTTCAGGTTGGTGTAATTTGTGTGCAAAATATGTTTCAGTTCAGGTTGGTGTAATCTGTGCAAAATATGTTTCAGTTCAGGTCTGTGTGATCTGTGCAAAATACATTCCAGTTCAGGTTTGTGTAATTTGTGTGCAAAATATGTTTTAGTTCAGGTTGGTGTAATCTGTGCAAAATATGTTCCAGTTCAGGTTGGTGTAATCTGTGCAAAATATGTTCCAGTTCAGATTTGTGTAATCTGTAAAATATGTTCTAGTTCAGGTTTGTGTAATCTGTACTAAACAAATGTCCTTTAAAAAGATACTGTCCTAAATGTACTGCTGCTGTAACATGTTTTACACCAACAGATCCCTCATAATTACTGAAATTACATATTAAATTTACATTTTCTTTTCTAAAATATCGGTGTTTGTATAAAGAGTATGTTTCTTGTCATTCTATTGATTGTGGTAGCACAATCTTGATTTTATATCCCAATAGGCAATATTGAAATAAATCACCCAATTTCATCCCCACGTGGCCCAAAATAACCCCCATCCCAGACTCTTTTGTATTGCAGACATTTTTGCTTGATTTATCCTGTAAATATGTAATATAAAATATAAACTTTCATCCCTATATGTGCATACATGCATATTCTATTAGGCCAGTGTCTGTACAGACAAACATTGTTATTTTGATGTTGAATGAACCAAATAACTTAATGTAAAGGTTCATTTATGGTTGAAATAAACATAATAGTTGTTAGTAAAAGTTCAACCAAATAGCTTAATGTATAGGTTCATTTACGGTTGAAATAAACATAATAGTTGTTAGTGAAAGTTCTATCATGGTAGCATTTTCTCAACCTTGAGCTACCCTTATAAAAGGGTTTGTGATAACATGTTATCTCTGTATATACATCAGTACTGTATTCTCTGTGTTACTGTACTTGACAGGTTTACGGCTACGAAGCCGACGGTGACCGGTCCTCAGAAATGGAGCCATCGTTTGACGTGAGTGATGCCGAAGATGCCGTCAAACTTCTGAGAAAGACGTTCCAGATAGTGAATCCCGGCCGCCACGCGTGCAGGAAGAACCCTGAGCACGGAGGGTCGTACTTCGTCCACTCGCACACCTCGGCCACCCTCGGCAAGGACTACAGCCAGCTGCGTAAAGTCCTCGAGCACCACGCCAAGCTGGAGTTCGTCCGGGACTGTCTGTTCCGAATCCGGTCGGCCTCGGCGTATGTGACCGATCTGGAGAGTGTGTTGAACCAGGAGTACCGGACGTCGCACTCCATCCAGCACGGCTGTACCCCGGACGTGGGAGTCAGCAAGCTGTTCTGTCTGAACGCTCTGTGTGAGGACCTGCGGGTCCATGTGAACCACTGGAACGTACTGAAGCAGCGCATGAACACCAGCAAGTGGCTGCAGCCGTGTCTGGGCCGGCTCTGTCTCCAGGTGGAACACGTCAAGCGGACACTCGCCCATCTCTGTGATAAAGCAATATGGCTGCTCGAGCACCTCATAAATGTCGGATTTGAAGTGTTCGCCCACTGCGATATCGAGAAGCTCAGTCCCGAAGTCATGTGGAACGTCACCCGGGGTTTGGAGGATTTCAATTCGATAGTTTCCGGAGTTCGGACTACGAACATCCACAGTGAGATCTCATTCACACCAGGTGTCTTCCTCTGTGTAAATCCCTCCTCATTAACTTTTCATCCTTGTCACCACCTTCATCCAGCATTTGCAAACTACCCCGGAAGACTGGGCGATTCGGTTAAGGCTATTCCATTTCCTAAAGTGCTGAGGATCCTGGCTCACGAGCGATCACGGTACGCCGCACAGCTGACGCACCAGTTCTTTACGACCAGCGACGAGCTACAGACTATCTTGAACTCAGGTCGGCTTCCTCCATATCAGTGGTGCGACAGGGAGACAACTCTGCTGTCGAGCGTGGGCAATGTTCAGCAGGAGACGTCGGACTACCACACAGGGTCGGGCCGGGCGAGCCGTCTCTCCACGGTGAGCACCTCGCTGCTCCGTGTGGGCCCCATTATCGCACCCGATCTCTCTGTCTACATGTCCCCGCTCGTCGAGTTCTCCGAGAAGGAGCAGGTCTTCGCCGAGAACTTCCTCCTCATCGTGTGCAGTTCCACCACGCTCCTCAGGAAGAACGACAACGGCAAGGCGCGGTCCAAGTCGAAGGAGGTCAAGGTCCCACAGAGTCCTGTGATCGGGCGGCCACCGAAGGCTGTGAGTGACGCACCGGTGTTGTCTCGAGCCGACTCGAGACGGAAGACAGTTTCATGGGGGGACAATGCGGACACTTCGATTCGTAACCAGGTCGTGTCACGGTACATGGATGTTATGTGGCAGCAGTTTGGGGAGAATCTCGACCTCTTCATGCTGGAGCCTGCGTGGGACACGAACCACAATCTGCTACACTCGCGATTTGGGAGTGTTCTCTTGTGTAACGACACAGTGGTGTCGGTCATCAGGCACATGATAGAGTATGTCTGTGTTAAAGGTAGGTCCTTCAGTTCTAGACTTAGTTCTCACTATTTACATTTATTCTGTAATCATGTACGGAAAAAAAATACCCAGACTTTGCTAATTTGATCCATGTTATGTAAGTCATTTGCACCTTTGATGGATGGGTCACACCACTAGAGTACATTAATCATCAGCTATTGGTTGTCACACATTTGTTAATTAATTAATATATGATATAGTCTTTGACATAACCTGCTACATATTTCTGTTAGCAGCAAGGGATTTTTTAATATGCACTTTCCCTCAGAGAGGACAGCATATACCATGTTATAGGGTACTGGGCCCATATTTTCGAAGCTATCTTAGCTGTAGGAAATCGTAAAACCATTGTAGATTGTCATGTCACTACAGTACATGCCATAATGATGTCATAGCTTATGATGGTTTTATGATTTCGTAGGCTAAGATTCATTCGAAAATATGGGTGCCTAGTTTGGGACGGGGAAAAAACCCGAGAGAGTAGGTCTACCAAAGATGTTTGATCTCATGTCCCAGTGTGAGCTCTTTACTAACTGATTGGCTGAGGTGTGATGAGTCATAGCCATTATTGCCTTTAGTGGACCCAGTGAGTTCTATACTGTTCCAACCAGTTTCCCATGACTAATGTAATGTCTATGGGAAAATGTATGTAAAAGATCCGTTGCTGCTGGTCTGTAGAAATGGCCTATGAGGCAACAGTGAGTTTCAGCTTTATCTAGAACAAGTGTGGAAATAATCATATGATTCACTCCAAACAGAGCTCTGTTGTTTAAAGGGTATGATTTAGCACAGTCAGTTGAATGCTTGCTTAAAATGCTTGCATCACAGGATCGAACCACCTCAGTGGATCCATTCAACTGATTGGGGTTTTTTCTCGTTCCAACCAGTGCACCACAACTGATCAAAGGCCGTGGTATGTGCATTCCTGTCTGTGGGAAAGTACATATATAAAAGATCCCTTGCTACACAATCTGATTAAAACTAGCTCTACTGGGTCTACCAGTAGATCTAACAGCATTGCATGGACTCCCATGTCCAGGTGACATTTCATCTATAAATAACAATTTAAATATCGACCAATTACACTTCGCCTTTTATAGCGTCATTCGGGAGCATACAAATTCTAAAAATATCGGGGGAGACTATTTATGCAATAGACAAACTTGTTGGTCTATTTCAACATTGAAAAAAAAGAGGGAAAAGTGTAGTAATAAACTCTGGATTGTATACTAGTATAAACAGATTTTATGGCTATACCATCACATTTTTTTTTCCTTCTGGCATACTTCGTAATTCACCCGAATCATTTCGTATACCCTTGGCATAATCCCGAATGTTTTCAAATCACTGGCATGATTTTGCAAGTAAGGTTTTGATTGGTCGAATGAAAGGTCAACTGGACATGAGCTCCAATGGGCTGCTGTTAGATCCACATGTAATAGTGGAGCTAATTGTAATTAGATTGCCTTGCTACATTAGGAAAAATGTAGCAGGTTTCCTCTGATGACTATGTGTCAGAATTGCCAATAGCCGATGATTACTTATTCAATAGTGGTGTTGTTAAACAAAACAAACTTTAACTGTAGTTTAAAATGTGGCAAAGTGGCATTAAAAAACTAATTTCTTTTACTTTCTTTTCTACCATCGAACTGCTGACTTTCAAAACAGCAGAACAAAATTTTATGTAGGAGTATGTTTATAATACTTGATGGGTATCTGTTTCTTCTAATCATGAAAATCTGAAATTGATCTGTATGCTCAGGTGTATTATATTTGTCAGTAGGTTGAGAATGTACATGTGTATGGTAGTGTTGCTTTATCTAGGACATAGTGTCATACACGTGTATGTATGTTGTAAGATATAAGAAATCAATGGTATGTCATAGCAGTGTGAGAAGTCCATGTATCTAAAACAATGGAACAGCTATATAGACATATGTCAAGAAACACTTTCTTTTCAAAATCTTGATTACTGATATGTTTAGTCTATTGAAAATTGATTAGCAACTACTATTTAATGTTTTAAAATTGTGTAGTGATCTCTGAAACTTGCGTAGCCAATTGCGACATGATACTGAACAAACTGTTCCCTGCATGTACGATACACATGACACATAATTTGATAATTATAATTAACTTTAAATGAAAATGGCATCTGAACATCAAAAGCGTTTAACAAACATTAAACAAACCTCTGTTTTAGTATTCTTAGCACTTTGTCCCACAGTTACACACAAATATTGTCTTTTTGAATGTGACTGCTCTTCTTTCTTTCTTTCTTACTTTCTTTCTTCTTTCTTTCATGTTTTTCCTCTTTACTTTTCTTTCCATTTTTCATTACTAGTGGAGAAGACTGTTATATATGTATACTATATAGTGTTTGTATTATTTCAGATCTGTTTCCTCCACCGTCAGTGGAACCACTGTTAGGGATGACTCTGAGACTTCACACGATGTCTGCATTTGCTGCCTGGGATTACTGTAAGTACAAGCAGTGGGGGTGTAGGGGGAGTGTCGGGTCTGCCTTACAAGCAGTGGGGAGGTGTAGGGGGAGTGTTGGGTCTGCCTTACAAGCGGTGGGGATATGTAGGCGGGTGTGTCGGGTCTGCCTTACAAGTGGTGGAGATGTGTAGGTGGGAGTGTTTGGTCTGCCTTACAAGCGGTGGGTGGAGATGTGTAGGCAGGAGTGTCAGGTCTGCCTTACAAACAGTGGGGATGTGTAGGAGGGAGAGTCGGGTCTGCCTTACAAGCAGTGGGCGGAGATGTGTAGGCAGGAGTGTCTGGTCTGCCTTACAAGTGGTGGGTGGAGATGTGTAGGCAGGAGTGTCTGGTCTGCCTTACAAGCAGTGGGGATGTGTAGGAGGGAGAGTCGGGTCTGCCTTACAAGCGGTGGGTGGAGATGTGTAGGCAGGAGTGTCAGGTCTGCCTTACAAGCTGTGGGGATGTGTAGGGAGAGTGTCTGGTCTGCCTTACAAGCGGTGAAGATGTGTAGGTGGGAGTGTCAGGTCTGCCTTACAAGCGGTGGGGATGTGTAGGTGGGAGTGTCCGGTCTGCCTTACAAGTGGTGGGGATGTGTAGGGGGAGTGTCGGGTCTGCCTTACAAGTGGTGGGGATGTGTAGGGGGAGTGTCGGGTCTGCCTTACAAGCGATGGGGATGTGTAGGGGAAGTGTCGGGTCTGCCTTACAAGCGGTGGGGATGTGTAGGTGGGAGTGTCAGGTCTGTCTTACAAGCGGTGGGGATGTGTAGGTGGGAGTGTCAGGTCTGCCTTACAAGCAGTGGGGAGGTGTAAGGGGGGTGTCGGGTCTGCCTTACAAGCAGTGGGGAGGTGTAGGGGGAGTGTAGGGTCTGCCTTACAAGTGGTGGGGATGTGTAGGTGGGAGTGTCTGGTCTGCGTTACAAGCTGTCGGGATGTGTAGGGGGAGTGTCGGGTCTGCCTTACAAGCGGTGGGGATGTGTAGGTGGGAGTGTCCAGTCTGCCTTACATACGGTGGGGATGTGATGGGGAAGTGTCGGGTCTGCCTTACAAGCGGTGGGGATGTGATGGGGAAGTGTTAGGTCTGCCTTACAAGTGGTGGGGATGTGTAGGGGGAGTGTCTGGTCTGCCTTACAAGCGGTGAAGATGTGTAGGCAGGAGTGTCAGGTCTGCCTTACACGCTGTGGGGATGTGTAGGTGGGAGTGTCTGGTCTGCCTTACAAGCGGTGGGTGGAGATGTGTAGGCAGGAGTGTCAGGTCTGCCTTACAAGCAGTGGGGGTGTAGGGGGAGTGTCGGGTCTGCCTTACAAGCAGTGGGGAGGTGTAGGGGGAGTGTTGGGTCTGCCTTACATGCGGTGGGGATATGTAGGCGGGTGTGTCGGGTCTGCCATACAAACGGTGGGTGGGGATGTGTAGGTGGGAGTGTCCGGTCTGCCTTACAAGTGGTGGCGATGTGTAGGGGGAGTGTCGGGTCTGCCTTACAAGCGGTGGGTGGAGATGTGTATGCAGGAGTGTCAGGTCTGCCTTACAAGCGGTGGGGATGTGTAGGGGGAGTGTCGGGTCTGCCTTACAAGCAGTGGGGAGGTGTAGGGGGAGTGTCGGGTCTGCCTTACAAGTGGTGGGGATGTGTAGGTGGGAGTGTCTGGTCTGCCTTACAAGCGGTGGGTGGAGATGTGTAGGCAGGAGTGTCAGGTCTGCCTTACAAGCGGTCAGGATGTGTAGGGGGAGTGTCGGGTCTGCCTTACAAGCGGTGGGTGGAGATGTGTAGGCAGGAGTGTCAGGTCTGCCTTACAAGTGGTGGGGATGTGTAGGGGGAGTGTCTGGTCTGCCTTACAAGCGGTGAAGATGTGTAGGCAGGAGTGTCAGGTCTGCCTTACACGCTGTGGGGATGTGTAGGTGGGAGTGTCTGGTCTGCCTTACAAGCGGTGGGTGGAGATGTGTAGGCAGGAGTGTCAGGTCTGCCTTACAAGCGGTGGGGATGTGTAGGGGGAGTGTCGGGTCTGCCTTACAAGCAGTGGGGAGGTGTAGGGGGAGTGTTGGGTCTGCCTTACAAGCGGTGGGGATATGTAGGCGGGTGTGTCGGGTCTGCCATACAAACGGTGGGTGGGGATGTGTAGGTGGGAGTGTCCGGTCTGCCTTACAAGTGGTGGCGATGTGTAGGGGGAGTGTCGGGTCTGCCTTACAAGCGGTGGGTGGAGATGTGTATGCAGGAGTGTCAGGTCTGCCTTACAAGTGGTGGGGATGTGTAGGGGGAGTGTCGGGTCTGCCTTACAAGCAGTGGGGAGGTGTAGGGGGAGTGTCGGGTCTGCCTTACAAGCAGTGGGGAGGTGTAGGGGGAGTGTAGGGTCTGCCTTACAAGTGGTGGGGATGTGTAGGTGGGAGTGTCTGGTCTGCGTTACAAGCTGTCGGGATGTGTAGGGGGAGTGTCGGGTCTGCCTTACAAGCGGTGGGGATGTGTAGGTGGGAGTGTCCAGTCTGCCTTACATACGGTGGGGATGTGATGGGGAAGTGTCGGGTCTGCCTTACAAGCGGTGGGGATGTGATGGGGAAGTGTTAGGTCTGCCTTACAAGTGGTGGGGATGTGTAGGGGGAGTGTCTGGTCTGCCTTACAAGCGGTGAAGATGTGTAGGCAGGAGTGTCAGGTCTGCCTTACACGCTGTGGGGATGTGTAGGTGGGAGTGTCTGGTCTGCCTTACAAGCGGTGGGTGGAGATGTGTAGGCAGGAGTGTCAGGTCTGCCTTACAAGCAGTGGGGGTGTAGGGGGAGTGTCGGGTCTGCCTTACAAGCAGTGGGGAGGTGTAGGGGGAGTGTTGGGTCTGCCTTACAAGCGGTGGGGATATGTAGGCGGGTGTGTCGGGTCTGCCATACAAACGGTGGGTGGGGATGTGTAGGTGGGAGTGTCCGGTCTGCCTTACAAGTGGTGGCGATGTGTAGGGGGAGTGTCGGGTCTGCCTTACAAGCGGTGGGTGGAGATGTGTATGCAGGAGTGTCAGGTCTGCCTTACAAGCGGTGGGGATGTGTAGGGGGAGTGTCGGGTGTGCCTTACAAGCAGTGGGGAGGTGTAGGGGGAGTGTCGGGTCTGCCTTACAAGTGGTGGGGATGTGTAGGTGGGAGTGTCTGGTCTGCCTTACAAGCGGTGGGTGGAGATGTGTAGGCAGGAGTGTCAGGTCTGCCTTACAAGCGGTCAGGATGTGTAGGGGGAGTGTCGGGTCTGCCTTACAAGCGGTGGGTGGAGATGTGTAGGCAGGAGTGTCAGGTCTGCCTTACAAGTGGTGGGGATGTGTAGGGGGAGTGTCTGGTCTGCCTTACAAGCGGTGAAGATGTGTAGGCAGGAGTGTCAGGTCTGCCTTACACGCTGTGGGGATGTGTAGGTGGGAGTGTCTGGTCTGCCTTACAAGCGGTGGGTGGAGATGTGTAGGCAGGAGTGTCAGGTCTGCCTTACAAGCAGTGGGGGTGTAGGGGGAGTGTCGGGTCTGCCTTACAAGCAGTGGGGAGGTGTAGGGGGAGTGTTGGGTCTGCCTTACAAGCGGTGGGGATATGTAGGCGGGTGTGTCGGGTCTGCCATACAAACGGTGGGTGGGGATGTGTAGGTGGGAGTGTCCGGTCTGCCTTACAAGTGGTGGGGATGTGTAGGGGGAGTGTCTGGTCTGTCTTACAAGCGGTGAAGATGTGTAGGCAGGAGTGTCAGGTCTGCCTTACACGCTGTGGGGATGTGTAGGTGGGAGTGTCTGGTCTGCCTTACAAGCGGTGGGTGGAGATGTGTAGGCAGGAGTGTCAGGTCTGCCTTACAAGCAGTGGGGGTGTAGGGGGAGTGTCGGGTCTGCCTTACAAGCAGTGGGGAGGTGTAGGGGGAGTGTTGGGTCTGCCTTACAAGCGGTGGGGATATGTAGGCGGGTGTGTCGGGTCTGCCATACAAACGGTGGGTGGGGATGTGTAGGTGGGAGTGTCCGGTCTGCCTTACAAGTGGTGGCGATGTGTAGGGGGAGTGTCGGGTCTGCCTTACAAGCGGTGGGTGGAGATGTGTATGCAGGAGTGTCAGGTCTGCCTTACAAGTGGTGGGGATGTGTAGGGGGAGTGTCGGGTCTGCCTTACAAGCAGTGGGGAGGTGTAGGGGGAGTGTCGGGTCTGCCTTACAAGCAGTGGGGAGGTGTAGGGGGAGTGTAGGGTCTGCCTTACAAGTGGTGGGGATGTGTAGGTGGGAGTGTCTGGTCTGCGTTACAAGCTGTCGGGATGTGTAGGGGGAGTGTCGGGTCTGCCTTACAAGCGGTGGGGATGTGTAGGTGGGAGTGTCCAGTCTGCCTTACATACGGTGGGGATGTGATGGGGAAGTGTCGGGTCTGCCTTACAAGTGGTGGGGATGTGTAGGGGGAGTGTCTGGTCTGCCTTACAAGCAGTGAAGATGTGTAGGCAGGAGTGTCAGGTCTGCCTTACACGCTGTGGGGATGTGTAGGTGGGAGTGTCTGGTCTGCCTTACAAGCGGTGGGTGGAGATGTGTAGGCAGGAGTGTCAGGTCTGCCTTACAAGCAGTGGGGGTGTAGGGGGAGTGTCGGGTCTGCCTTACAAGCAGTGGGGAGGTGTAGGGGGAGTGTTGGGTCTGCCTTACAAGCGGTGGGGATATGTAGGCGGGTGTGTCGGGTCTGCCATACAAACGGTGGGTGGGGATGTATAGGTGGGAGTGTCCGGTCTGCCTTACAAGTGGTGGCGATGTGTAGGGGGAGTGTCGGGTCTGCCTTACAAGCGGTGGGTGGAGATGTGTATGCAGGAGTGTCAGGTCTGCCTTACAAGTGGTGGGGATGTGTAGGTGGGAGTGTCTGGTCTGCCTTACAAGCGGTGGGTGGAGATGTGTAGGCAGGAGTGTCAGGTCTGCCTTACAAGCGGTGGGGATGTGTAGGGAGAGTGTCTGGTCTGCCTTACAAGCGGTGAAGATGTGTAGGCGGGAATGTCAGGTCTGCCTTACAAGCGGTGGGTGGGGATGTGTAGGTGGGAGTGTCCAGTCTGCCTTACATACGGTGGGGATGTGATGGGGAAGTGTCGGGTCTGCCTTACAAGTGGTGGGGATGTGTAGGGGGAGTGTCTGGTCTGCCTTACAAGCAGTGAAGATGTGTAGGCAGGAGTGTCAGGTCTGCCTTACACGCTGTGGGGATGTGTAGGTGGGAGTGTCTGGTCTGCCTTACAAGCGGTGGGTGGAGATGTGTAGGCAGGAGTGTCAGGTCTGCCTTACAAGCAGTGGGGGTGTAGGGGGAGTGTCGGGTCTGCCTTACAAGCAGTGGGGAGGTGTAGGGGGAGTGTTGGGTCTGCCTTACAAGCGGTGGGGATATGTAGGCGGGTGTGTCGGGTCTGCCATACAAACGGTGGGTGGGGATGTGTAGGTGGGAGTGTCCGGTCTGCCTTACAAGTGGTGGCGATGTGTAGGGGGAGTGTCGGGTCTGCCTTACAAGCGGTGGGTGGAGATGTGTATGCAGGAGTGTCAGGTCTGCCTTACAAGTGGTGGGGATGTGTAGGTGGGAGTGTCTGGTCTGCCTTACAAGCGGTGGGTGGAGATGTGTAGGCAGGAGTGTCAGGTCTGCCTTACAAGCGGTGGGGATGTGTAGGGAGAGTGTCTGGTCTGCCTTACAAGCGGTGAAGATGTGTAGGCGGGAATGTCAGGTCTGCCTTACAAGCGGTGGGTGGAGATGTGTAGGTGGGAGTGTCAGGTCTGCCATACAAACGGTGAGTGGGGATGTGTAGGTGGGAGTGTCCGGTCTGCCTTACAAGTGGTGGGGATGTGTAGGGGGAGTGTCGGGTCTGCCTTACAAGTGGTGGGGATGTGTAGGGGGAGTGTCGGGTCTGCCTTACAAGCGATGGGGATGTGTAGGGGAAGTGTCGGGTCTGCCTTACAAGCGGTGGGGATGTGTAGGTGGGAGTGTCAGGTCTGTCTTACAAGCGGTGGGGATGTGTAGGTGGGAGTGTCAGGTCTGCCTTACAAGCAGTGGGGAGGTGTAGGGGGAGTGTCGGGTCTGCCTTACAAGCAGTGGGGAGGTGTAGGGGGAGTGTAGGGTCTGCCTTACAAGTGGTGGGGATGTGTAGGTGGGAGTGTCTGGTCTGCGTTACAAGCTGTCGGGATGTGTAGGGGGAGTGTCGGGTCTGCCTTACAAGCGGTGGGGATGTGTAGGTGGGAGTGTCCAGTCTGCCTTACATACGGTGGGGATGTGATGGGGAAGTGTCGGGTCTGCCTTACAAGCGGTGGGGATGTGATGGGGAAGTGTTAGGTCTGCCTTACAAGTGGTGGGGATGTGTAGGCGGGAGTGTCAGGTCTGCGTTACAAGCGGTGGGGATGTGTAGGCGAGAGTGTCCGGTGTGCCCTTGATCCATGCTAAGAGTAAATGACCTCCTTTTTGTATGCGTTTTGTTGGGTTTCTCTTTTTTGAAATGCTCATGAGCTACCTTTCCACATCAAGCAATGAGTTTTTTCCCACGTCCTAACCAGTGTAAACCCCCCACCCCCAGCTAGTTCATCAAAGGCTGTGGTATGTACCATCCTGTCTAGATAGAAAAGTGATTTAAAATCTCTTACTGCTTTATTGTTAGGAGTACCTTACGTGGCAGCAGCAGGTTTCCTCTAGCAGCCAAATGTCTAATTAACCATACATTTAATAGGTGTCATTAAACAAAGTCTTTTCCTGTCATCTCAGTCTTTACATATAGGGATTTCTTCTAGGCTGTAAATTGGTGTGTAGTGTATGGGGGGATGAGAGTCTGCTTCTTATAATTAAACTCGAACTATGTGTGTGTACAGAGTGCATGTATAAAGAATTATACACACACACCCTTGCTTATTGTTTTTTTCTTATACTATTCCATGTACATAAGATGTACATGTGTACAGGTCATGTATATATATTAACAATTACATGTATCCCCAACTCCACCATCGTTTATGCTTGGGGGGTTTTCTGGTACAATGCCATAAATGAGACGTTGTTCTTTAGTGATCAATATTCTATTTATGTGACTGTGTGAATCCTGCGGTGTGAGAGAAATCTGCAGCAGAGGGTATTAGATATCTGTCAGATGTGACGACACACTGACAGTACAGATATATGTATGTCATTACTCCAAGCATCTCTGACAGCATTCTGACAGCCTTCTGATAGTACAGATATGTTCCATTACAGAGTGTCCATGTCGTTATTCCACACAGCACAGACAGGCAGCTAAATCTCACTAGTTTGTGCTCAGCATGTATTTATTGTTTTGTTCTGAGAACCGTACCATAATGTAATTAACAGGTGGTTGTAGAGTTGACTTATTGGAACACCACCACACCACATTTAAAAACCTGTCTGTAATAGGTGTCATAGATTAACATGATAATTGTACTTTTGATATAGGAAGTGAAAGAGAAAAACTGGTACTGTCACGCTGGCTCTTTTATCAGTTAGAAAATGTGTATAAATTTTGCCTGGGGCAGAACAGTGGGGCAGCTAAAGATAACTTGTTTTGTTGTGTGTTAGTTCTCATATACATATATTTAACATTTAATAGCTGCATGTTAAACAATGTGCTAGGGTATCACTGAATATTACCTTCCTTTTTATCCGGTCGTTCTCCCACCTAACTGGTACAGATTTATTAATGTTCTGGGGTGTCCGTAAACATCATTCCTTTCCTTTTTACCCAGTCTTTCTCCCACCTAACTGGTACTGATTCAGTAATGTGCTGGGGTGTCATTAAACAAATTTTCCTTTCCTTTTAACCAGTCTTTCTCCCACCTAACTGGTATTGATTCATTAATGTGCTGGGGTGTCATTAAACAAATATTCCTTTCCTTTTTACCCAGTCTTTCTCCCACCTAACTGGTATTGATTCAGTAATGTGCTGGGGTGTCATTAAACAAATATTCCTTTCCTTTTTACCCAGTCTTTCTCCCACCTAACTGGTACTGATTCAGTAATGTGCTGGGGTGTCATTAAACAAATATTCCTTTCCTTTTTACCCAGTCTTTGTCCATCCTAACATGTACTGATTCAGTAATGTGCTGGGGTGTCATTAAACAAATATTCCTTTCCTTTTTACCCAGTCTTTCTCCCACCTAACTGGTACTGATTCAATAATGTGCTGGGGTGTCATTAAACAAATATTCCTTTCCTTTTTACCCAGTCTTTGTCCATCCTAACATGTACTGATTCAGTAATGTGCTGGGGTGTCATTAAACAAATATTCCTTTCCTTTTTACCCAGTCTTTCTCCCACCTAACTGGTACTGATTCAGTAATGTGCTGGGGTGTCATTAAACAAATATTCCTTTCCTTTTTACCCAGTCTTTGTCCATCCTAACATGTACTGATTCAGTAATGTGCTGGGGTGTCATTAAACAAATATTCCTTTCCTTTTTACCCAGTCTTTCTCCCACCTAACTGGTACTGATTCAATAATGTGCTGGGGTGTCATTAAACAAATATTCCTTTCCTTTTTACCCAGTCTTTGTCCATCCTAACATGTACTGATTCAGTAATGTGCTGGGGTGTCATTAAACAAATATTCCTTTCCTTTTTACCCAGTCTTTCTCCCACCTAACTGGTACTGATTCAGTAATGTGCTGGGGTGTCATTAAACAAATATTCCTTTCCTTTTTACCCAGTCTTTGTCCATCCTAACATGTACTGATTCAGTAATGTGCTGGGGTGTCGTTAAACAAATATTCCTTTCCTTTTTACCCAGTCTTTCTCCCACCTAACTGGTACTGATTCATTAATGTGCTGGGGTGTCATTAAACAAATATTCCTTTCCTTTTTACCCAGTCTTTGTCCATCCTAACATGTACTGATTCAGTAATGTGCTGGGGTGTCATTAAACAAATATTCCTTTCCTTTTTACCCAGTCTTTGTCCATCCTAACATGTACTGATTCAGTAATGTGCTGGGGTGTCATTAAACAAATATTCCTTTCCTTTTTACCCAGTCTTTCTCCCACCTAACTGTTACTGATTCATTAATGTGCTGGGGTGTCATTAAACAAATATTCCTTTCCTTTTTACTCAGTCTTTGTCCATCGTAACATGTACTGATTCAGTAATGTCATTAAACAAACATTACCCTTCCTTGTGTAGGTGTACTTGTGTACTCACGTACACCTGAAAGTGGAATCCGAGTAGACAAATCTATAACTTTCCTCTGGAGATTTCTGCTGACATTAAGCGTTTAAGGGCTTGCTTGAAAACCTCTCTGTACTTGACTGTCACTTGAGATTTCCACTAGGCTTGGTGTAAATGTCTGCAGATACATAAGATAATCTATAATATAATTTCAGAGATGTTACGTACCCTGTACTCCTAGCCAGTTTTCCTGTGGGGCAAATTAAGACCCAGTGACTGTAAATGATGGAAATATTACAAGATTACCCTTTACTTTATAGAGAAAGTGATAATGCATGAGGCATGTCTGCCAGGGGATTTAGTTTTTTTTAATCAGTTCTGATTCAACGGGCTTGATAAATGGCTGTTTTATTACACTTGTACTGGGTTCAGTACTGAGAAGTAATGGCTCTGTTCTAGATGTATATGTAAGTGTTATTGATGGTGAGATAAAAGAACTGGTCTAGGTTAAACCACCTGCATCAAGGCCGGGAAATACTGGCTTTGTATCCCAGTAGGGTGTATACTACCAAATCAAATCCCATAGACGACAATAGTAACATATGTGGCTAAAACTCCTACCTGCAGCATATCAATCGACATAAACACCACAGATATGAATACTAGCACCTCTCACCCTTAAAGTGAATCAGAAAAAATTGGGGGTCAAGCTGCTCATTTCTGAGAAAACAGGTAGAGTCTATGACTACCCTAGTTCCGCACATAATTCGAGTACTTTTTTTTACAGGTACCCCATACATGTTTCAAGCACAAGGCTACTTGACACAGTGGTACCAGATGAAATAAAATTGCATTTTTTTTTTTACCCAGATGAAACTTTTTTTTTTTTTTACAACCAACACACTCACATTTATCACCAATCACAGGATTTGTGGTGTTCACTTGTCTATCAAATGTTGGGTGCATCTTGAGCTTTGACCCAGCCGGAAGTTATTTGGTTTAGTACTACCAGTACCAGCACCTCCCCAGTGTCAGTTTTTAATGGATTAATGAGGGAGAGTAAGGCCACTCTCAAAAAACAAGTAAGAAACAACCATTAACCTCTGTTCTGGGCATGTAGCCCATACAACTGAGGTGTGTGCCCAAGACAGCATGCTTGCACCTTAATTGGACATAACAATGATAATCAAGTTAAAATAAAATGAGGCAAGAGTAAAGCTGTTTATAAAATTGTATTTACTTGATTTTCCAAATTAGCTTTTTTGATGATTTAATAAGGAAATTTATCATATAATATCTTACATTTTCAGTGCAATCAAAGTATGTGATATTTTTCAGATCACATACTTTAAGAATTTGATAACTTTGCAAACTAGATGTAAATTAGTCGAGGTCTCGGCACTAGGTTTATTGACATTTAAGCAAACGTACTTGGGTGACACTCCATGACTGACGTATGCATTCATAGTCATCAAATAAAATGATTTCAATGGCAATTTGACACTGAAAGCTGTCCAGCGTTCAGAAAACAAAAAATGTTAGGCATAACTTTATTTTGATGTAAGAATATCCAAAATGATGTCATTCGAGTTTGACGTCATTTCCATTCAAAAATACACTGCGCCACATATTCTTACGACATTTGAATATCCAGTAATGGCGGACTGGAATTAAAGTTGCGTGTACAGTTTACAAAAACATGTTGTATTAAGCTTGAGCTTATATGATAAAGAGATTATTACCCTCGTGTATTTCGGTATCGTCAATATCATATATTAGGAATAAAAATAATGTATTATGCTTGCCAGAGGGTCACACAATACAATTTCTATTCCTAATATATGATATTAACGATACCGAAAAACACGAGGGTAATAACCTCTATATATTTTCCAGATTCAGTGGGGTAGGATCTAGATCGGTTGGTAGAGCCGTCGTCTTCGATGCTTGGGTCACAGGATCAAATCCCTCAGTGGACTCATTTTCTGATATTTTCCTCATCCCCACCATTGCCCTTCAACTGGTATATTAAAAGCCATGTTATGTGCTGTCCCGCCTCTGGGATTGTGTATATTAAATATCCTTTGATTGTGAATGTAGCAGATTTTGTCCAATGACTATGTATCACAATGTTTGACATCCAATTAATGAATGTATTCTTGTAGTGGTGTTAAAGAAAAACACATGACCTCAATATTTTCAGATTCCACTTTTAACTTCCATTTGTTGATTTGGCATGCAGTAAATATCTCCTCTCAATCTGTAGATCAAGAGTTAAAATAACCATGATGTGTTTGTTACACACCAAAGAGCCTTGGTTTCAGAAATGTTCCGAGATGTTGTTAAAGGTAGGGTCAACTCAAACAAGAGCCTTATGTGTTGGAAAGATGCATACCCGGACCACCAACATATACTGACACTTTAACAAATGAAAAACGCGTAATTTTAGAGTTAATAAAAACATGATTATTCCTGCTAACTGGGGGCAGCCATTTTGTTTCGTTTTTGTGACGTCCGGTGGTATAGCTTGGGGCGAAGTGACATCAGCTCCGTCCATCTCGTCTATGCACAGTGTAAACAAATGCTCTAATTTACGACAAGGCGCTTCGCTTTCATCAACCTGACTTGTAAAACAACATAAATGACTTGATAGTATAATAAACTATTTAACTAAATATATTTCAGGTTACATCAGTAGAACGAAATGGAGTTATATTATTATTATTTTTTAAATCCAAAGAAAAAATGCATATTATTAGGCCTATTGGTAGAGCACGTTCGAGCAAAAATTACCACTCACAATACCCAAGTGATACTTTTCTTTGGGACGACGTAATTGGTCAGTTTTGTGATTTTAGATGGGAAAGTCTACTTAATCAAGGGTTTTACAGAATTGCTTACAGTAATAAAGCAGGGTGGTTGGTAATGTCCATTATGATTTGAGGTGTATCCGTGCTGTTATCATACAATACCCTATGATCTTCATAAAAGAGGCACATCTTTTTAGTGTGTCTAGACATAGTGTCTGGGGACTGTCTAAATATACACCTGCCAATCAGGAACCACAGGTACAGGCCATGGAAAGAAAAGACCAATTAACCAAGAAAACACAACGATTATTGTTTCAGTATGTGGATTAATTTATGTACGAAACATAATACAGTTATTTCAACACTTTGACAATGGTGGTTTATTTTGCATTGGAAAATAATATATAATTGGTGCTGGCTTACTAGGGTGGATATTATTACAGAACATTGCGATGCATCCGCAAAAATCAAGTATGTCTTGTTTCTTCAGTTCGAAGACTAATTCCTGACGTGACACATTAGGCATTACGTAACCACCAGCTCGCCAGAGGGCGTATTCATTGGGATGGTACAAAATGGCTGTGCCCGTTATATATAATAGTCGTCAGATTTAACTGTTTTATTAATTAACTATACGATTATACTTGTTGATATTAAGCAATAATGTGCATTATATATCGTTGAATATGCATACCAGGCCAATTGCCTTAATTGTCCCCTCCTTTAAACAAACATTCCTTTTTTTAATAATATCAGTGAGTGGAATCATACACATGATATTATCCCTGTGTTTTGTGTGTTGTATTCAGACCTGAGCAGCGCTGCGTCGTCCAGTGTCAGTGACAAGTGTTACCCATGCCCCCTCGTCAACCGAAAGTACTGCACCCGCACTGGCATCCTGCTCAGAGACTCGTTCAGGCCCCTCACCAATCTCGCGGAGGAGGTGTGGAGAAGTCTGGGCATCGTCTTACCGGGCTCGCGCTTACAAGGTACAGTCACTGTTATAGTGTATGTAAATAGTGCGTTAGATATAATAACTAATATTTTGTTTCGTAATTAACTCACTATCCATCCACCGTGAACCATCTCTGTTCTGAACAAACAGCTCCAATAACTGAGTTGTGGGACCATAGCAGTGTATTGGAACCTTCCCATCCCATCCATCTCTTTCCCTCTGCTTGCTTTGTGTTATCTTGGGGGTTTTGGTTGTTTTAAATATGTTGTCTAGTTTCCACTTACTTTCTCTTCCTTATGGGGGTGGGACGTAGCCCAGTGGTAAAGTGCTCGTTCGATGCGCAGTTGGTCTGGGATTGATTGGGCTATTTCTCCTTCCAGCCAGTGCACCACGACTGGTATATCAAAGGCTGTAGTATGTACTACCCTGTCTGTGGGATGGTGCATATAAAAGATCCCTTGCTGCTAATCGAAAAAGAGTAGCCCAAGAAGTGGCGACAGTGGGTTTCCTGTCTCAATATCTGTGTGGTACTTAACCATATGTCTGACGCCATATAGCCGTAAATAAAATGTAAATAAAACATTTCTTTCTTTCTCTTCCTTAAGATGCCATTCCATGCTATGCTTTGCCTTTCCCTTACTTGGTTTGCCGTGCCTTGCCTTGCTTTGCCTTTCCCTTACTTGGTTTGCCGTGCCTTGCCTTGCTTTGCCTTCTCATCACTTTCCAGCCCTTCTCCATCCTGTCTCTTTTTTTGTTGTTGTCCTTTCCTTTCATGTCCGTTCCCTTCCCTTCCTGTCTCTTGCCTTGCCTTCTCTTCTCTTTCCTAAGATATGATATGAAATGTTTTAGTATGGTATTTTGGACTTTACTAGATCATTTAAAGTTTCTGTACAATGTGTCTTCCTTCCATAATTAGTATATATGCATGAAATTCAATTCTGCTTTGTCGTGGATAACGGAACAAGGAGTTTTCAGGGAGCAGGATTCATTTATGTGAATCATTCACAAATCTGGTTAGATCTCTTATCACGATTCATTTATGTGAATCACTCACAAATCTGGTTAGATCTCTTATCACGATTCATCAGGGATAGGAGGAATTACTCGAGCTGACATAGATGCTAGTTCGGAATTGCCTCGATATTAGAAAAAGATCTCATTGTATTTGTAAAAAGAGGATTGCTGGAGCTGATAAAAGTGAGTTATGTGGAGATGAGACAATTAGTTAGTGTTGGCTGAAGAACACTCAGCAGACAGTGACTATTGATTCACTCACTCCACGATTAACACACAACTCACAACAATAGGCAAACCTGCCCATTTGTCAGTTGGTTTTTTGATTAAGCCGTCTGTTCAGGCAGAAATTAATAAATTTTTCAATAACAAAACAATGCAGAATGTTCTCCTATCCAGTACTTAAAATAGACATCATTTATTATCCATCAGTTCACTTTTATGTCCAATTGTCTGTCCAACCATCCATCCATAAATCCATCTACACCACTTGATCCATCAATCTATTAATCCATTAATTCATCCATTTCTACACTTTTCCATTCATCCATCCATCCATTTATCTATACATCTATCTATCCATCTATCTATTCATCCATCCATCTATCCATCCATGCATCCATCCCTTATATATCCCATGAATCCATCTAAACTTATTCATCCATCCATTAATTCATTCATCCATTTTCACACTGCATCCATCAATCAATTCATTATTTTTTACTCTTCATCCATCCATCCATTTGTACACTTCTAGCCATCATCCATTCATCTGTATTCTCCTTCCGTCCATCCACCCATGCATCCACTCTTCCATCCACTCTTCCATCCACTCTTCCATCTTTTGATTAACATTTTTAATACATATTAACACCAGATACTTTCAGTACAGTCATGTATAACTATGTTTTTGAGATATAAAGTTTAACACAGATTTTCTTTTCCAGTTTTGGACTGATATTTCCCATCCCACCTTGCAGCACATAACAATAACTATTTACTTTCTCTCACTCTCGAACCACCTCGGTAGATCCATTCAACTGACTGGGTTTTATCATGTTCCAACCAGTGCACCACGACTGGTCAAAGGCTGTGGTATGTGCTTTCCTGTCTGTGGGAAAGTGCATATAAAAGATACCTCGCTGCATTAGAGAAAATGTAGCAGATTTCCTCTGATGAGAATTACCAAATGTTTGACATCCAGTGGCTGATGATTAATTAATCAATGTGCTCTAGTGGTGTCGTTAAACAAAACAAAATTTAACTTATCAAGTTTTGGACTGATGTTTCTCATCTCACCCAGCAGCAGCACATATTCACTTTCTCTCCCTCTGTATGTGTGTTACAGACTGTGATCTCCTGCCGCGACAGCCTGTGGACCTGCGCCTGGCGGCCGACATCTGTCTGCGGCTGCTGGTGTCGAGCCGGGCCGCCCACACGTGGTGCATCAAGAAGACTCAGCAGCTGCTGAGTGCGTGGGCGGTGGGGGCGTTCCTCTTGCTGACCCACACGGACCTGCATCTGCTGGTGGACGAGACGAAGCGGTCAACCATCCAGCTGCAGCAGCTGGTGTCCAAGTCAGCGGCAGTCGGCCTCACCATGCCCAGCGACCAGCTCTACCTGTCACAGATCACTCAGATGTACCAGCACATCGGAAACATCAACTTTGAGCTGCAGGTTAGTATCAACTGAGCTGTGGGTTAGTATCAACTTTGATCTGCAGGTTAGTATCAACTGAGCTGCAGCTTAGTATCAACTTTGATTTGCAGGTTAGTATCAACTGAGCTGCAACTTAGTATCAACTGAGCTGCAGCTTAGTATCAACTTTTTGCTGCAGGTTAGTATCAACTTTGATCTGGAGGTTAGTATCAACTTTGAGCTGCAGGTTAGTATCAACTTTGAGCTGCAGGTTAGTATCCGCTTTGAGCTGCAGGTTAGTATCAACTTTGAGCTGCAGGTTAGTATCAACTTTGAATCGAGACAAGGTTGATGGTTTACCCACGTGCGGATGTGCTAATATACATTTGGCAAGGGAAGACAATTCTGCAGTGGAGGTTATGACAGGTTGTACAGCATATTGGTTGTGCTAGCACTAGGTAAGTAGGAATAATAATGGAAATTAGAAACAAATTTTCTAATTTATTAAACATTTAGCTGCAGGTTAGTTTCAACTTTGAGTTGTATGGTAGAGACGTTACTAATTTATCAGATATTGAGCTGCAGGTGAGTATCAACTTTGAGCTGTATGGGAATTTGTTTGTTTGTTTTGTTTAATGACACCACTAGAGCACATTGATTTATTAATCATCGGCTATTGGATGTCAAACATTTGGTAATTTTGACATAGTCTTAGAGAGGAAACCCGCTACAGTTTTCTATTTGTAGCAAGGGATGTTTAATATGCACCTTCCCACAGACAGGATGACACATACCACGGCCTCAGTCACTGGCTGGAACGAGAAATCTATATGGTAGAGATGTTAGTAATTTATCAGACATTGAGTTGCATATTAGTATCAACTTTGAGTTGTATGGTAGAGATGTCAGTAATTTATCAGTCATTGAGCTGCAGGTTAGGGTTAATAACTAGAAACTAGCAACTTTGAACAGCATGCTAGAGATACATGTAAAACTAGATAACATCAAGTTTGAATTACGTGTTAGAGATATATACATGTAGCTAGAAAATATTAACTTTGTGCAACATGTTAAAGAATATCAAATTTGAGCAGCAAGTTAGAGAATATCAACTTTGAGCTGCTGGTTAAAAAACATCAACTCTGAGCTGCAAGTTAGAGAATATCAGCCTTGAACAGCCTGCTAAAGATGTAGAGCTCTAGAGAATAGAACACATTGACTTCGAGCAATAAGTTGGAGATCTAGCTAAAACTAAGAATTTGTTAACATGTGGTTTATATCTAATGGCACTGAATGACTATTAAATAAGTAATAAATATGAATATTCTTAAATTATGAAAGCTTGGTTGAGACTGACAGCAATAGTTTGTACTGCAGCACTGACAGTATCACATATCCTTTGGGAAGAAAATAGTTAAAGAAATTAAATTTTCTTTATTCATACAATATTGAAGATTAAATAATTTGATTTGTGCAGGGTAGGTCTGGTGTGTCAATGAAGCTATTCTCGGAGAAGTGCGGTCAAATTGCTTTTAACTTCCTGCGCGAAAATATGCCTCTTGGGAAGGGCTGGAAAAGAAAAACACCACTTGGTAAGACGTTACAGATTTCCTGACAATGTGTGTTAACTACGATATAAATAGTATGAGATTGTGTCTACTGCGATATAAATAGTATGAGATTGTGTCTACTGCGATATAAATAGTACGAGATTGTGTCTACTGCGATATAAATAGTATGAGATTGTGTCTACTGCGATATAAGTAGTATGAGATTGTGTGTACTGCGATATAAATAGTATGAGATTGTGTGTACTGCGATATAAGTAGTATGAGATTGTGTGTACTGCGATATAAATAGTATGAGATTGTGTCTACTGCGATATAAGTAGTATGAGATTGTGTGTACTGCGATATAAGTAGTATGAGATTGTGTGTACTGCGATATAAGTAGTATGAGATTGTGTGTACTGCGATATGAGATTGTGTGTACTGCGATATAAATAGTACGAGATTGTGTCTACTGCGATATAAGTAGTACGAGATTGTGTCTACTGCGATATAAGTAGTACGAGATTGTGTGTACTGCGATATAAATAGTACGAGATTGTGTCTACTGCGATATAAGTAGTACGAGATTGTGTCTACTGCGATATAAGTAGTACGAGATTGTGTCTACTGCGATATAAGTAGTACGAGATTGTGTCTACTGCGATATAAGTAGTACGAGATTGTGTGTACTGCGATATAAGTAGTACGAGATTGTGTGTACTGCGATATAAGTAGTACGAGATTGTGTGTACTGCGATATAAGTAGTACGAGATTGTGTGTACTGCGATATAAGTAGTACGAGATTGTGTCTACTGCGATATAAGTAGTACGAGATTGTGTCTACTGCGATATAAGTAGTACGAGATTGTGTCTACTGCGATATAAATAGTAGGAGATTGTGTGTACTGCGATAGAAATAGTAGGAGATTGTGTCTACTGCGATACAAGTAGTACGAGATTGTGTGTACTGCGATACAAGTAGTACGAGATTGTGTGTACTGCGATATAAGTAGTATGAGATTGTGTGTACTGCGATACAAGTAGTACGAGATTGTGTGTACTGCGATATAAGTAGTATGAGATTGTGTGTACTGCGATATAAATAGTATGAGATTGTGTCTACTGCGATATAAGTAGTATGAGATTGTGTGTACTGCGATATAAGTAGTATGAGATTGTGTGTACTGCGATATAAATAGTATGAGATTGTGTCTACTGCGATATAAGTAGTATGAGATTGTGTGTACTGCGATATAAATAGTATGAGATTGTGTCTACTGCGATATAAGTAGTATGAGATTGTGTCTACTGCGATATAAGTAGTATGAGATTGTGTCTACTGCGATATAAATAGTATGAGATTGTGTCTACTGCGATATAAATAGTATGAGATTTTGTTTTATTGACCATAACTGAATGTGACAGTCCTTCAATAATGTCAGATTGCTTATTGATCAACATAACTGCCAAACATCTTTCCCATCTCATGTATTTTTGTCATATATGCAAGTGTTCAAGCACACTGTCCTGGGTATACACCATAGCTATATGGGCTGTGTATCTTAGAAAGATAATATTACTAGTCAGCAGTCGGTGAAAGAAATGTCAGTTCGATGATCTAACACCATCTCTCTGAGCTGTGGGTTAGAGCTGTGACTGAGATTAGAACTCACAACCTACAAGCTTTAAAGTAAATGGCTTAACATCAGTGCCACTGGTGCCAATAAAGAAAACCCAAAACATTGTCTTAACATTCATCATTTATTTTTATAGTATTCTTTCATTTTTTCTGTGACTGTAACAAACCATGTTATGAAATGAAGTGATTTCTTTGTCTATGGGGGCTGCATTTAGCTCATTCGGTAGAGTGCTGAGGTGCGATGGGTTGCATTATTGATCAGTCTCTGTGATTTGGTTTTACCTCTGTCCTAAACAGTACCCAACAACAGGTACATCAAATATCATGGTATATACTGTCCTGTCTTTGGGAACTCCATATTAAAATACCTTTCAGCAGGAATAGCCTGTAACATGGCGGCAGCAGGTTTCTTCTTTCTTTTTTTCTGTCTCAACAAAGTGTCAAAATAACCGTGTTAGACACCTAGTAGCCATAATTTAAAAAGTGCTGAGATTATTGAAAATGTTACATAGCTTGTATATCTAGTAAACAATATTTTCTTCAGACTTCCCAACCAAAGCCAATGCCTATGTGGAAGAAGTGTTGGAGTCGGTGCTCGAACCAGTCATCGAAGGAGTCAGCAAATTAAATTTCCCTTCACAACTTGGTGTCATCTCCATGGCAACCGTTTCACTCTGTCAGGCATGGACGGATGTCATTCTCAAAGAGAAAATTAAATTCAGGTAAAATATGAAAAACAAACAATATATCATTTGGGTTGTCCTAAAGTTAATGACATGGGGGAATAAAGGAGGCACCATATGCATCTTTATGCATTATTAACTTGTATTCACTGTGTTGTTTCAGTTATTTTGGTGCTCACCAGCTGGGTGTAGACTGAATTGTATTCACTGTGTTTCAGTTATTTTGGTGCTCACCATCTGGGTATAGACTTTAAATTGTATTCACTGTGTTGTTTCAGTTATTGTGGTGCTCACCAGCTGGGTGTAGACTTTAACTTGTATTCACTGTGTTTCAGTTATTTTGGTGCTCACCAGCTGGGTGTAGACTGAATTACATTCACTGTGTTGTTTCAGTTATTTTGGTGCTCACCAGCTGGGTGTAGACTTTAACTTGTATTCACTGTGTTTCAGTTATTTTGGTGCTCACCAGCTGGGTGTAGACTGAATTACATTCACTGTGTTGTTTCAGTTATTTTGGTGCTCACCAGCTGGGTGTAGACTTTTGTATTGACTTTGTTTCAGTTATTTTTGGCTGGGTTAGACTTTCTTGTATTGGCTGTTATTTCAGTTATTTTGGTGCTCACCAGTTGGGTGTAGACTGAATTGTATTCACTGTGTTGTTTCAGTTATTTTGGTGCTCACTAGCTGGGTGTAGACTTTAACTTGTATTCACTGTGTTTCAGTTATTTTGGTGCTCACCAGCTGGGTGTAGACTTGAACTTGTACTGTGTTGTTTCAGTTATTTCGGTGCTCACCAGCTGGGTGTAGACTTTAACTTGTATTGACTGTGTTGTTTCAGTTATTTTGGTACTCACCAGCTGGGTGTAGACTGAATTGTACTGACTGTGTTTCAGTTATTTTGGTGCTCACTAACTGGGTGTAGACTTTAACTTGTATTGACTTGTTTCTGGGTGTAGACTTTAACTTGTATTGACTGTTGTGTGAGCTATTTTGGTGCTCACCAGCTGGGTGTAGACTTTAACTTGTGTTGACTGTGTTGTTTCAGTTATTTTGGTGCTCATCAGCTGGGTGTAGACTTTATCTTGTATTGACTGTGTTGTTTTAGTTATTTTAGTGCTCACCAGCTGGGTGTAGACTTTAACTTGTATTCACTGTGTTTCAGTTATTTTGGCGCACACCAGCTGGGTGTAGACTTTATCTTGTATTCACTGTGTTGTTTCAGTTATTTTGGTGCTCACCAGCTGAGTGTAGACTTCTGTTACGTGAAGACATGGCTGTGCCAGCACGTGAAGAATGCAGACATCAGACAGAGCGTGCTCGACCTGGGAGTCTTCAAGTTCCTGCGCGGGGTTGTCATCATCCTCAAAAAACAGCCCAACAAGCGGCCCACCAGTCGTGTCAGAGATTGCTCAGACGACGATATCAGTGAGATTTTAGTTTGTTTAATTAATGTCAAGAAACAATATCAAATGTCTCTCTCTCTCTCTCCCTTCTTTTTGTCTCTCTCTCTCTCACATACGAGAGTTGCTGATTGACAAAACAAACATTGTGATTTCATCATTGTTATGCAATCGGTTATTCGCATGGCTATTCTTGTACCATGCACTTGTATCGTGTGACATCGCCTTAGAAGTACACACACTGTATTACATTATACAGATATGGGGTACATATGCTCCATGTACGTATTTCTAGTTTTCACTGCTTTATCTACAAGTTGTGGTATCGTATTAGATTGTACATGTATGGTGTATGCATCTTCCACGTACTTCGTTTCTAGTTTTCAGTTTATCTTCAGGTTGTGAATGTAACAGCACCGACCTGACGTCCATCAGTAAGATTCAGTGCGACCACGGGTCCAGTCTCGATGGAGATGAGAAAGACATCTGTAACGTTAACAACGTTGAAGACTGGATGGCGCTGCGAGTTGTTGGGGGCTCGCGGTCCTGGAGGTTTCCTTCCTGTTTCAGTGGGCGCAATGAAGTCGAATGACTTGGCAGATTTCAGGAAAACTCTCGCACAAAACTAGCATGAAATCTGTGTCAAGCAACCATGTAGAGGGTGATGACAAAGACATCTGCAACATTGACAACTTCAGTTAAGAGGTGGTCTATTAAGACAGGTGGCTGTACAGTACAAGTTAATTGGTACATGATTTGAGTATCAGGTGACCTCTTTATACAGGTGGCTGTACAGTACAAGTTAATGGGTACATGGTCTGAGTATCAGTTGGCCTTTTTAGACAAGTGGCTGTACACTACAAGTTAATTGGTACATGATTTGAGTATCAAGTGACCTCTTTAGACAGGTGGCTGTACAATACAAGTTATTGGTACATGATCTGAGTATCATGTGATCTCTTTAGACAGGTGGTTGTACAATACAATACAAGGTACAGAAAATGGCCTTAAGTCAGGTGGAACTGTCCACATGCCATGATTTGAGAGAATACTAGTAGTCAAGAGATGTTATGTGGCCCATTGAAATGGATGGCTGCTTAATACAGGTCAGGTGGTTTGAGAGAGTTTGTAGGTCGACTCGTACAACAGGTGGCTACTTACACGATTAAAGTGACCAGTTAATAGAGTTGAACAGGTGTACCTGTAGACATGTACAGTGAAACCCCTCAAAACCAGATCATTCAATTTTGGTAAACCGGAATTCTCTCTAAACCAGATATTCCTTGAAAATTTACTTTTTACTTGGTCTCCTCCTGTTTAGAAAGGCTTCACTTTACTGATATTAACTATGTGCTGTATGTCGATAATTACACCTTGTTTATATTTATAAATCATTGTTGTGCATTAGTGTTTAGTGATACTATTAAACAAAATCAAATTACAATACAATGACAAAGCAAGAATCAAAACACAAAAATATATGTTTAATTTATTTATGTCAATCTATTGGTTAAAATATTGAGGTGTTTGTTGTTTTTTCTAAATCATTGGTAAAATGTGGCCAAATTAACTGAAAATGAAAGAGAAAGAAGGAAGTAGCTATCACATGACCAGAACATGCTAACCAGGATTCACAGGACGATATTAGACATTTGATTGGCTGTTGTGATGTTTGGGCCTTCCATGGTGTAGGAGAAAGAGTCTGAGGTCAGGTTAAATATTCAAGACAAGAGTAAATGGTGCAAGTTTTCTTAATTTCTGTGCAGTCAGAATATTCATAGATGTGAATAAAACTGAATTCTGATTGCCATCAGACCTGACTGACAAAACACCCTATGATTTAACGTTAGTCAATTCCATATCTATTATGTCCCTTGCCACTTTCATGACCAAGTTTTCACAAATGCATTTCATCTTGTTCTTTTGTGCTGTGAAATTTTTGCCAATTCTGTTTTGTTTGGTCTAATGGAAGATGATCCGTTGACTTTAGTTAAGACCTTCTGAGACATAAAATGTTTGAGCACCTAGTTATTTTTTTTTTTTAAATTGGGGGGGCGGGGGGGTTTGGTCAGTCAGTCTTTGTCCATATCTATCATTGAGGTTTTTTGTTTTGTTTTAATGATGATGTGCCCATCTTTGTTGTTTATGACAATCATAAATGTGCCATTAAGTTGTGATCTCACAAGTGATTACTTTTGGAAAGCTTCGGCCAATCTTTAAAAATATAGTGTTCAACCTGAGCAAGAAATGCCCACCGTCCCCTGTACATGCCTGTATAACAACACAGCAGTTGTCACAACTTATACTTACAGCTGAACCGATATTAAAGATTTTCTCAAACACTGCTCGATCATGCACAGATCTAGTGAGGGTTGTGATGATGGAGACCAAATGCCATTACAGTATGTATTAAACTGAATGGCACTTCGCAGGATCGAAGCATCAAAACCCTGCTTACAATAGTGGTTTGCCTTTGCGCATTTGGCATTCCATTAATGTTAGATTTTAAATTTATGCATCTACCATTGTTGATTGATGTTACTGTGAGACTACAGCTGTAATGAAAGTCTTCTTAGTCCAAATCATTGTCTGCCATAGTTTGATTCAGAACGTCAATTGTCTGAAGAATGAATGAATGCACTTTATATATTTATTGTGTCAGATTTGTTACAACCAAAGGATGTGTACTTTTGATGTTAAGATACATTTGAAAGTCTGTATACAAAGCCCTCTCCACCCCATTATCTGATAAAAATTATTTATTGGGGGATGTACAGCTTACTTAATCCTGGATGTCTCAGTGATACTAGGTTCTTGGATACACTCATGTAAAGCTCTACCACTAAGCTACACAGCCTGGGCCCAATTCACTTACTCACACAACTTTGCGATCTCGCAGTGCAATACAAAAAACATGTATGCAAGGAAAATGCAATGTTGCTTAAGAGAGCTTTGTGAATTAAGATGTGTTGGACATAGAAACAGTAAATAAACTAAAATTCTTATATTGACAATTTTCTAGTTGTCCGTTAAAAACCACGGCTTTAAAATTTTTAGTTCAATATAGCTAGTTGTATGGAAATTAGACGGGTTTACAACCACAAACCATGTGTACATCTCTAGTCATTTAGTTTGTAATTATTATTGTTCCCTTTGCCTTTTGTGTGTCGGATGTGAAATTTGTACGACTTGCACTTTGTTTTCTTCACCATTCAGTTACATAGAATTTATAACCACTTCTTCTGTAAAAGGGTTCTAGTTAAAACAACAGTTTTGCTTTTAATCCGTGACACATTAGACACAGTTTAAACTACTGAAATGATGATGATGTTAACAATAAGGTGACTTTTTGTTGGAAATGTGGAGCCGTTTAGTTTGTCAAAGAATTTTTTTAATAATCAAGGGTTGCCCAGTTGGAATTACCTAACATACATGTAGGTGAATTTTTTATATTGACATCAAGAGTTTTTAACATTGTTATGTAATTTATTTGGAAAAGCGGTTGTTTAGGCTTATTGTCTGTTGTTTATTTCACAATCAATTCAGCTGTACCCATTCACATCACCTGTGATAACTGAATTTATCATCCATTAAAGGCTTTCGTAGGAGATATCACTGGCATTATAATTTGCGATATCTTCGCATATCGCTTCTTATAATCTTGATTAGTCAAATTTTAATCACAAGACAATGTTTGGTTACGTCACTGTGTTTGTTTCAGCACTAAACCTACCATTAGACCTGTCAACCCTCCTGGATTCCGCGGGAGATTCTCCCGGGAAATCGTTATTTTCTAAGCATAAAAAAAAATTCAAGCTACCGTGGCTGTGTATTGACATTCAGTGTTGCCATATATAAAACTATCCAATTTAGTCCTAATAACACCTGTGGCTGTGACTCGTAAAATGTCTTCCCACTGGATTACATAATGCAAAGTTCTATGGCTGGAAGTGCTAGAGTATTATTATACAGCGACCGCATGCATCAATACACACGATGTCAAAATCACATGTCAAAGGAAGACAACAGAAAGACCAATTAGCTATATAAACAATTAGATTTGTAGGTTTGTGCAGTAAAATGTTAGTAACAAGAGTACACTTCAAGGGATTATTTTCCTACGATTAATAAATATTGTGTTTGACATAACGTTACTCACGGAAATAGGTATAATTCCGATATATTTCACACGATGTCAGTAATGCGCTTTTAAGTATGATTAATTGATTAGTGGAAATACAATATTTATTGCATGGCTGTGGTGATTTTAAATAAGTACCACACCACTGTACCTTATTGTAGTAAAACTGAATATTAATTTATAAGATTTAGGCCTATATAAATTTGTCATGGGTCTACTTTTCACGAAACAAAATAACGATGATGCAACCTGTAAGTGTAATACCGTAAATGTACTAATTAATGTTTAAATTTGTTAGTGTTAAGATTTTTGGATAAAAGAATTATTTTTAAAAATATGTATTAAATTATATTAATATTTAAAAATAATTAAAACAAAATTTAATATATATATAATTTTTTTTTTTTTTTAATGTCAATAACTAAGGTTGACAAGTAGGCCTATACATGACATTATGTAGTGTTCACATAACTTATTTTAGTACTTTTTAAAAAGTTGTGTTAAATTGTGTGCAGTTAAAAAAATCTCCTGTTTTATGACAAAATCTCCTGCTTTTTCAACACACACCTGCTTTCTCTTGACTAAAGGTTGACAGGTCTGGATGTCATGCCACTGCCATTTTGTTAGTTAAGGAGTCTACCGCTGACATTCAACACACATTACTGACATTGTTTACAACTGTCTTAAATGAAAAGAATAATAATGGATGATAAAAAGAATACCCCCCTCGTGTCTTGTGATATCATAATTTATTAGCACTTGTTGATAAAAGTATAAAATCCTCGGCAAGCCTTGGGTTTCATACTTTTATCAACTCGTGCTGATAAATTATAATATCACAAGACACTCGGGGAGTATCCTCCATGTAGCATAATGATTCAGAACAGTGTGTTTTGATGTGTTAGACTGGTTTTAATTTATTACATGTTGTGAGGTTTTTTAAATATGTAAAACATCCGGTTTTCTTAGCAATATGCATGTATGTATGTTATGGATCTCACCCTCGTGTTGACACATTTTGTAAATGTTTGTTATATTAATAACCTAAAATATATTTTATTATTTGACGTGTATAGATAAAAGTAAACGGTGCCATAATGTTAGATATTCTGTGAATGAATATCGGAGATATTTTTAACTGATTAATGAATCTTTGACAAGCACCTTCGACTATCTACCCTAGTAGTATCGTGCCCAGGTGTGTTTGTGACAGAAAACCTGTATAAAGCAGCCACCTAACTCTTAACACAGTTGTTTATTAATATAGGTGGTTGCTTAATATAGGTCAGTTTGTATTATTTTTGTTTTGAAGAGTCCAGGACTTATCATTGTGAAATGATATTAACCTACATATACATAATTATGTAATTTCCTAGATTTAATGCCATTTATTTTCAAACTGTACACATGCTTAGCCTCTCGTTCACCCTAAAACAGTATATCAATAATTCATGTTGATTTTGTAAAGCATATTTTATCAATGTTTTGTTTTAAAAGTGTATACTGGCATTTATTACCCACCTGATGAACATCTGAGTGTAAGTACAAGTTTCGTACACACCTGGTGGTGTGTATTAGTTGCTAAATGATGTCATTTCGGTAAGTGACATCATCTTCCCTGGTTTAAGCAGTGTGCTTGGCATGTCTCATTGTCGATTTTGCATTATTTAGTATCTGGGAAGTTAACTTGTTTCGTCAAAATGATATCTAGCAAAAATGAATGTATTATTACCCATATGGGCAGATAATTGTGTGTAAGAATAGTTTCCATGGTGGAAGTCATGTCATCAGCGATATATATGTCACAGCTATGACTCAACGTGGCCTCTTGTTCTTGACTTGCAAACTTATTTTCAACAAAAGTATTGTTCAAAATATTTTCATAAAATTATAAATGTTAAAAATGGGTAATAAATAGAATACCCAACTCGCTACGCAATACCGTTTATCTTGCAGTCGTGAATTGACAATTGACAAGGACATAAATTCACTCATGCAAGATAAACAGTATTGCCTCGTATTGAGTTGTGTGCTCAAAGTATTCTATATTTATCCAATTCCCTCTCCTAGCATTTGGTTTGTAGGCGTATTTGTAGAAATGTTTATGAAATTTGTGAATGGCCCCTTTTTGCAATTGAAGTAGGGGCCACCACGTTTTGCACCGCTCAGATTAAATTTTCTGGAGTCCTTGGGTACAAAACAAAGGTCTGATTATATTGCAGGTCAGTTTATACTAATTGTATGATCTTTTAAAGTAGTTGTTTTTTGCAGTACCGCCTGTTATGTTAAATATTGGCAACAGTGAGATGGTCTTTTTGGACAGGTGCAGAGCAGCCACTTGGAACAGGTTTTATGGTACATCTGGAAAATAATGTGTTTGTGTCGTTTTAATTTGTACACAGTGTATCTCATTCTTACTTTTGTACCCTTTTATTTGACCACCGTTTTGTTTATTTCTTCAACTGACATGTACCAATATTTCTATATTTTATCACACTGCATAGAGCAATTTTTGAGAGTTATGCCGAAAGTTCGCTGTGATATTTAGTTTATTCTTGTCTTGTGACATTCAGCAAATAAATAAATTAACCTAACTGTTGTATTTTATTTGTTGTATTTACAAATGACAGAGTTGAAAGTCTGAAGTGTGTTGTAGTAGTATACTAGTTAAAGAAACTCGAGGGCCACATGGACACTATATGAGAGGGGTATCAATTCGCTGTACCAGAGGTACATGTATGGGGAAACACTCTTGCAGTTAATGGATGATGGAATGGCTCACTTGCAGGCATCTCGCTATTTGTCTCAAGGATATGCTATCATTCACACATGGCAGGGCTCGACCAGAGTTTACTCAGTTTATGTTTAAGTGTCATGGTTATCCCAAGCTAGATTGCAAATAAATTTGTTTCCTCCCAACATTAATCAAACATGAAAAGTTTTAACATAAAAACGTTTCATATGCACCATGCTTTTTTCAGGCAGATGCCCTGCTAGGTCAGAGAGAGTTTTAAAATGTCAAACAATCTTGGATTTTTTATGCATTTGCCACAGGCTTTCTACTGCCAACCAAATCAGCTGTAGCAAGCAGGTCTGTAACCTACCTTTCATTACCTATCACTGCTACTGAGTTTTATTTTTATTTTTGAAAAAAGTTAAATTTTATACTGGCCCTTAACTTGTGACTACCGGGGTAGTATAATATATGGAAGGAAATGTTTTATTTAAGGACACACTCAACACATTTTATTTACCGTTATATGACATCAGATATTGAGAGGAAACCCACTGACACCACTTCATGGGCTACTCTTTTTTCGATTAGCAGCAAGGGATCTTTTATATATGCACCATCTCACAGACAGGATAACACATACCATGGCCTTTGATATGCCAGTTGTGGTGCACTGGCTGGAACAAGAAATGGGCCCACCGATGGGGATGGATCCCAGACGGACCGCGCATCAAGCGAGCTCTGTAGCACTGAGCTATGTCCCGACCCCAGTATAATAGGAGTCCTCTTTGACATATGTTCCACTGCACGCCATATGTAAGAATATAATCTACTCCACAATATTTATTACAACTTGTAAACTAACTAACTGTACTTGAACACCTACTTGGGATCCAATATTTTTGTTTGGAATGTTTCATGACTTACAGCAGCAGCAAAGACTTGTTGAACGACAGAAAATCAGGGTAGCCACAGGACGGAAAATGGTTTAAAAAAATTCCAGGGAATTTTAAATTTTGGTCAGATTCAGGGAAATAGAGGGAATTTTATTTGGGTGTAAGGAACTATGGAAACAAATCAGGGAATTTTGTTGAGTACTATATTGTATATACATAGATATGTACAAACAAAATCATGTAAAATGTAATAAACCTAAGATATTGGTGTTTTGGATTCCTTTGTGTTTTTCATGAGGGTATTGAATGATAGCTACTGGTGATTTCTAGTGTATGTTAAAAAAAACTACATGTATCTATCTATTTTTAATGAAAAACCATCTGGTCACTATATCAAATTGTACCACCAAGGAAAATGTCATGTTTATATGATCTACATATAGCACCCAAAACACTAGAAGTCAAGAGTACAAGGTTATACCAGACTTAATCTATATACAGTATTGTTATATCTGTAAACCATAATCTTTATATTCAGCATGTAGCTTTTACATGTAGTTATAATACAACACAATGCCTAATATTTTCCTTAAGGATCACAATGAACATTTGTAGTTTTTATGACTAGACAATATTAACAGTAACTGGAACACTTGGAAAAAACCCCATTAACGAGTTGAAATGTACACACCTGTATATCATATCCGGATGTAATTCACCAACAGAACGTATTTCGTGTCTCATAGATGACATTCTGAAGCCACACGTCGAAAAATTAAACTCATATGTACGTGACACATCGGACTTTCTTACAAAATTGCGTAATATACCAAATGTATCCATAGAATCATTCCTCGTAACTATGGACGTTTCATCTTTATATACAAACATTCCTCACAACGAAGCAATAGAAAGAACTCTAACTGGTGATAATTACAACTCCAACATACCCATTAAAACAATTAGTAAACTAGTTGCAACAATATTAGAATCAAATAATTTTCAATTTAATGGTGAAAACTTTATCCAAATACAAGGCACTGCAATGGGTACAAGAATGGCCCCTAGTTATGCTAATTTATTTATGGGTTGTTTTGAAAAAGTTCTGCTGAGCAAATGTGTTAGATCGCCGCTACTTTGGCTTAGATATATATAGATGACATATTTTTTATTTGGGACCATTCTGAACAAGATCTTAATAAATTCATTGAATCTGCCAATCAACAGCACCCTACCATTCAATTTACATACACATATTCAAGGAATAAAGTTACATTTTTAGATGTCGATGTCATTAAAACAGATAGTGGGTCTTTTTCATCAACTGTTCACACAAAAGTAACAAACACACACCAATATTTACATTTCAAATCAGCTCACCCCAAGGCATGTAAAAAAGGAATTCCTTTCAGTCAAGCTAAAAGGTACACCAGAATCATTTCAAAAAGTAACACGTTACAAACTGAACTAAATAGTTTGAAAAAACACTTCTTGAATAGACTTTACCCTCCTGCCATTGTAAATAATGCTATAGAAAAAACATTAATTGGACCCAAAGAAAAACATATCAAATCTCCTGCATCTACGTCTGAACAAGAAACAATGATGCCTTTTGTCGTAACATACAACCCATGCCTACCAAATATTGGCCGTATATTACACAGATATTGGGGAATTCTCGAACAGTCAAGTAAACTCAACATACTAGCACAAAGTAAACCAATTGTTGCTTTTAAAAGACCACATAATCTTAAAGACATGCTTGTTCATTCTAAACTACAATCTAATGATGATAATAAAAAGCACTCTGCATTAAAATGTGGTAAAAGTAAATGTAAAAACAACAAATTCCTTGAAGAAAAAACACACTTTGAAAGCAGTCAAACTGGACGCGTTTATCCCATAAAACATACTATGACATGCTGTTCTTCAAACGTGATTTATCTTATCACTTGCACAAAATGTAGTATGCAATATGTAGGACAAACAGGGGGTAAGCTGTCTTTACGTATGAATGGACATCATAGCGACATCAATTTATATCCTAGCAAATCTACGTTGGTTAATACCCACTTTAATCAAATTATCATTCCATATCTAACTTTTCTTTTATGCCTATTGAACAAGTATTTAGCAATGATGAACATCATCGACTAGTTAGAGAAACTTTTTGGATACACGAACTGAGAACCAAAACGCCACATGGACTTAATGATAACGTTACATTTCATGTAAACACATCTTAGGCATTCAGTAACGTTATAAATATCCAATGCAGTACAGTGACATTACTTTGTGTTTCCATGTTCCATAATTAATTAAATAATCTTGTCTTTATAGTAATTTAACAAAATTGCTATAAAATGCATTTATACACTTATTATTACCTTTTTCTATTTAAAATGTGACATTGTTCTTTAAAATTTCAATATGGACAGTTAGTGGTCTAATGTCTGTTTTGACGGCTACTTTTCAATGCATTAACCTGCTGTTTTTAGACTACTGTTGTATCTACGCAGATCCTGTACAAATTGATAAAACAATATTACAATAATGGAAATGAGAGTGTATAAAAAATAAAAAATAATCTGTTTGTCTCAATGACGTCATGATGAGAACGACGTCAGGATGACGTTACGTCGTCTTATTGTTAATTTGAAAAAGGCAATATGCCGAAACATGTCATTATTAAATAACTGAACTGTTGGTAGTAGTTTTATTATTATTTTTTTTTTAAATGTAATTTTGTTTATATAGTCACAATATGTTGCAATCTAATTAAAATTAGCTCCACTATTACATGTGGATCTAACAGCAGCCCGTTGGAGCTCATGTCCAGTTGACCTTTCATTCGACCAATCGAAACCGTACTTGCAAAATCATGCCAGTGATTTGAAAAGAATTTGAAAACATTCGGATTTATGCAGAGGGTATACAAAATGATTTGGGTGAATTACGAAGTATGCCAGAAACTAATTTCAATATAAAATTTTATATAAAATTAGTTTCAAGACGAAAAAAAACTGTGATGGTATAGCCATAAAACCTGTTTATACTAGTATACAATCCAGAGTTTATTACTGCACTTTCCCCCCTTTTTTCAATGTTGAAATAGACCAACAAGTTCGCCTATTGCATAAATAGTCTCGAGAGATATTTTTAGAATCTGTATGCTCCCGAATAACATTATAAAAGGCGAAGTGTAATTGGTCGATATTTAAATTGTTATTTATAGATGAAATGTCACCTGGACATGGGAGTCCACGCAATGCTGTTAGATCTACTGGTGAGACCAGTAGAGCTAATTTTAATAAGATTGAATATGTTGATTATGGTATTTGGAGGTGAAGGCACAGCTATTGGGGGTGGCAGGAGGCCCTTGTATACAATAAACAAATCATGGATATTAAACAGGGAACAATCTTTTACAATAGGGAAAATACAGGGAATTTTATTTTGAAAATTCTGTGGGTACCCTGAAAATTGATTTATTAAGTTATTGAGTTATTGGATGTCAAACACTTGATAATTCTGACTTTTTCAGAGGTAAAATAAATTTGTCCATCAACAGCAAGGAAACTTTTATATACACCCCTCCTAGACAGGACGGGACAAACCAATACCTTTGAAATACCAGTCTTGAGGACTGATTACGATGGACATAACTTCAAATTTGCTTTATCAATAGATAGGTGACTATCTCCTTTGAGGACAAGGGCAAACATGCTGACATTGTTAACTTACGGAAAATATGATTCGGCAGCATTTCTCTCAAACACACTGACGTAATGATTGATTTTATTGCGGTGCAGGGATTTTATTTCTGGACCGGGGGTGGGGTGATGGAGGTTTACGAGGTGGAGGGTAGGAGTAAGTGTAACTACCAACTTGCTCCCCATGCTACGTATGGTCCTGGAAAACTATTAATTGAAATATACTGCAAATCTTGTGATGACTATAATTACTAACACTAAATATACAGAAATAACTTGTGCAGATGTTTTAAAATGAAATTTTCTGTCCACAACAAATCAAAAACAAAATAATCCACAATAAGAAAAGAAAAAACAACAATTGATTTTATTCATTCAAATGAATCAACACATTTGGTTAAGCAGTCACACCATCTCCAGAACCACCGACTACTAACCCAAGTTCCCTTTTTTACTAGTATGTGATTGTTCTTTTACTTTTCTGCTGATTTTAATTTTTTTTTTTTTTTTAAATACTAGTAACAGGACAAAGAAAATAAAAAATGGACCAAAAAACAACAACCCATCCCCACATCCCCAGTATAGTGAGTGGGAGCCGATATGCTATAGCAGACGATTACAATATGTATTAAATTATTTTAAAACAAATATAAATGAACCTAGTGTTACAATGTAAAATATGTCTGCAGGGCTACAGAAAGTATGTTCACCCAACATGAGAGGTCAGATGGACTAGCGAGATATTTTTGTTTCTTCATCTGTGGTCTGTGTTATTAATTATTTCTCAGCAATTTCTCATACATTTTCACAATCTGTCCCATATATCATGTAAACACAAACATGTATCTGTATTATCAGTTTGTAAAGCTAGTTTAATGATTAAATGTGATGGTTTGTACAATATTCAGAAGATAGTTCTACAACTGTGGCAGTGCATTTTTATTCCACTGATTAGAATCAAAAAATAAAAATTAAAAAAATAAGAGAAAAAAATAAACATCTTCTCTAATTTACTCTAAATAATTGTACATCATGAGTTGTTAGCAATGTGCATGTAATTATAGTCAAAGTAATATCAATGTATTTATAAACCTGTCATACCAGGGCACAATATTTCAAGCGAACCATTGTTCATTCTGTCCATGTGTCCATTATGCAAGTTTAATTTCATAGTTACATGGAGAATTGTTATATTCAAGAAATAAAAATTCAAGATTACTACAATTTTATTCATGTATTCCAAAATCTCACAGCAAAATCAGTTTGTTTAAAATACAAGTACCAGTGTTAGGATTAGGTAACCCACCAGTTGACTGATTGCAAACATATTTTATTGGACAAAGAACAAAAGAATTGGGCACAAGTTTGACAACTTACGAGGCCCTCTTCTATATTCATACAATATACCCACCAGTTATTGAAATATAATTTAAATTTGACACAACTATTGGTTATCTAGCCAGTAAAAAATCCACTTTTGGTTACCTAAGATTTTGAAATATTGTCCCCTGCCATACAATATTAAACAAAGTCATTAGTCGCTATTTATAATTCATTTTTCATAACTTTCCATAACCCAACTCAAAATTCCATGACTTTCCAGGCCTTGAAATGAACACTTCTAGGATTTCCATGACTTGTATGAACCCAGCAAAATTGTATTACGTTTCGTTGTTTATAATACTGCACTTGATTTGCTTTCAAATTATTTTTTTTATGTTTTGACCAACTTTATGTTTTTCCAGAATTATTTTTGAAAACAAGAACAAAAAAACCCAGTGAATACCTTTGAAACAATAACATGAATTAAGAGAAATCACCAGTCTGCTTGGTTTTGGATCATGCTTACAATAAATATTGCTGGAAACCCCAAGATGACAGAAAATCTAACATACAGGTAGGTTACAAGTGAATGACACTGCACCCGTAATCACGATTTTGAAGACATGGTAGCAACATGTTACTCCTCACACTACATTGCTGTGTACCCACTTTATACAGATCTTTGCATTATCGCCCAGCTTTCTCTATTAACTGAAATAAAAGTGAAAAAAAACAATTAATAAAAAGTAAATATTTCTATAATAATTCAATTATGACTATTGACTGAAATAAAAGTAAAACAATTAAAGAGAGAAATGAGGTATTTAATGGCAAAGCTTTCTGCAAAAACACTCTTTCACTTAATTAAAGCCAGTCATTTGATATTATTGAAATGGAAAAGTATAAGTTTAATGACACCACTAGAGACCATTAATTAATAAATCACAGACATTCGGACACCTACACAGTCTTAAAAGGAAGCCTGCTACATGTTTTCATTTAGCAACAAGGGATCTTTTATAGGCAACTTTCCATAAATGGGACAGCACATACCACAACCTTTGATATACCCGATGTAAGGTCCAGGACCCAATTTAAAAAAATATTGTAAGTCTAGTTTTGCACATAAATGTAAATCTACAACTAAACCATAATTCTTCTTACTATCACAGTACAACAAATATAGTTTAAAGTACACATATTTAATTTTCTTTTGTCATTAAAATGCTCCATCTTCCGTAATGGTGTAATTTTCCGTGTGAAATAGATATCAAACACGTGTAAAGATATGCTCGGTATAACTGCTAGTCGTAGACGTAAACTTACAATGTTTAGTGAAATAGATACCAAACACGTGTAAACATATGCTCAGTATAACTGCTAGTCGTAGACGTAAACTTACAATGTTTAGTGAAATAGATATCAAACACGTGTAAACATATGCTCAGTATAACTGCTAGTCGTAGACGTAAACTTACAATGTTTAGTGAAATAGATATCAAACACGTGTAAACATATGCTCGGTATAACTGCTAGTCGTAGACGTAAACTTACAATGTTTAGTGAAATAGATACCAAACACGTGTAAACATATGCCCGGTATAACTGCTAGTCGTAGACGTAAACTTACAATGTTTAGTGAAATTGGCCCGTGGTGGGGATGGGAAAGTTTATTACCTTGATGTTTATTTCTTTCTTATTTAAAACGTAATACCATGTCATTTTGTTGACATTCAGTGGCTTGATCATACAAAATATGCTTGGTACTAAACACAAACTTGATATAATGCAAAAATTACTCTACAATAATGGACAATAAATTAAACTTATACTGTATTGTGTAAAATGATTTCGTATCATAATAAAGTTGAAAACATTTAAACATACGTCTAAAAACAATAATTGTTAATATACATGTATGTAGCTTAACAGATACAAGAACTACTTGGATAAAGTCACATATCAATTTGAAATACAAATCATCTCAATTTCACCCGTTTTAATTCTGTCATAAGCATCAAATTATACTCAAAAACACTACCTATATTTACAGTTCATGATTATCGTCAATATAAATGTTGATTTATATACTTCCCACAAACAATAAGCATCATAAATCATCTTTCCAACCATATGTCGACTTATTTTAATTATGACAATAACGTATTTGACCGGAAATTAGCCCATGTCTTTTAATAAGACCCCTCTGTTTTGACAGCATTTAAGAAATTAGGCCCTTATTCATAAATAAGACCATCTCCACCTCATCCCCTTATCACAGTAAATAAAACGAAAATGCAAGTTTGCTCAAAGTTCATTTAAAAGGTCACATCTCTTGCATGAACACTGTAGCAAACAATTAAGCACAAATGTAACACCATATTTTACCACCAGTAAGATTTAGCAGTCTACCAGTGTGTAACATTGTTTTCAATTTCATGTTGGCAGTATTTCTTTGATCTACCCAAGCCCAAGTCTGAACTAAAACCAATGTCAATTTCTGAAACCACACTGGGTCTACCATTAATGCTAATTTGGAAAATTCCTCATTCTGATTGGCTATGAACAGTGGCAATGACCTAAATTGACAACTACATGTATAGCTAGCTGATGAGAGTATAAGCCATCTGTCTGTCACAAATGTGTATATACTAATTAATGCATTTGTTGTTAATTGCTGCTGTTTTAAGTCTTCTCAGCATTAAATAAACAGCACTAGTAAGTAATTGTAACATAGGTGTGTTTCTGATAATTACATACTATTTTTATTATTTATTCATTAATAACAAATGGAACACGGTAATTAATAGATGTGGTACTGAACGTTTTTTCTTTTCTTTCTGGTTCATTTAATTATTATATATATATAGTCTTTTTTAACAAAACTGGCCCGTTGTCTGGGAATAAGCCCACCCCATGCTAAGCTCAGAATGAGTTGTCTTGGCCCCCTGGTTTTATTTCCGGTCAAATGTAGTAATACATGTATCATACACACATGCCTGTGCCAAACACACAAAAATGTCAGTATTGTAAACTGAACAAGAATGGATATTCTTAACATTTTTGTGGGGAGTATATTTTTAACTTGTTAACAAGAACAGGAAACAAAAGAACAGTTTTAAACGAGTATAAAAAAACAAACAAATGTTACATTAACTAAACTTAACTGAAGATTAATCCCATAGAATAATGAGGCAATTACTAGTTATCTATGTCCTGTGGGAAATAAAGCTAACACTTGTGACAAGTGAAAACTATTTCATCAGTGACATACACATGTCAATTTTATCATAACTGGTACAAAGTTTTATATTCTATTTATTATGTCACCTATTTCTTTTTCCCAAAGAAACCTTTAATTTTTGATAGGTATATAAAGGCATATGTATATCAAGTATTGACAACCAGAACTGGTGATGTCTAAAGCCACGGTTTTCAGTAACAAGTTTTAACGTTTAAAAAAGCCTGAATGATGCTAAAAGAAAGCAATTTAATATATATATATATATATTCTAATTATACCACTTTCCATCAATCTTATCAAATTTATGCACCCTGAAATCAACTACATTTAAAAAACAAGAGTACCGGTTAGGTACATGATAAGCCTATATTAATGAATATGTTATGGGATGGATGAACGGTTTGTTGGGATGGATGAACGGTTTGTTGGGATGGATGAACGGTTTGTTTTGGACCAACCACCATCCCGTTGTTCCTACATGTGGTTTGATGGTCCTGTATGCATCTGTATGCAAGATATAGTCCGGACAAGGATTTACTATTATGTGCAGCAGACCATAAAAAGTAGGTCACAGTGACCTAGTAATAGTATGCGACACACCGCCATCCCATGTTGGTCCTACATGTGAGGTTTGATGGTCCTGTATGCATCTGTGTGCAAGATATGGTCCGGACAAGAAAACGTTAACAGACGGACATAAGAATGGACGGACAACACCATACCATAATACGACCCATCACAGATGGGCATGTATAAAAAACCCAGAATAATATAATACTTATAGACTACTGCCATTTTCGTACCAAGTGGACCTAACCAGTCTGGTTAATAGTACACACTATCCTCAGTATTGCAATCTAGTGGACCCAGAAAATGGTTTAGGGAGAGGACCAAAAGCAACAAATGTTTGGCATTCGTGAAATGAAAATTGAATTTTTTTAAAGATCCCCCTGTTCCCTCCTGGATCCACTCTTGATGCTGAAGAATAAGCAACAAATAATATTAACTATAAACAAACTTCAACACAAGTACCCGACTTACCAATATATTGTACTGTCTCAAAATTTGTGTCCAAAATCTAGAATTTTACAGAAAGTTACCACAAATTATCAGAGAAAAGTAAAACCATCACTACTATTAATAACGTGGGCAAGAATCTAACCAAGGGATGGCATGGTCTATCCATGCACCAACATTGGAGAAAACTTGATCCTCAAACAAGTGCACCTCCCCCCCACGCAAGTGGTCTGGTCCGAACATCCCAACAGCCAATGGGATGGCCTAAATTCTTCTACTGCATACTGCTCTCTAGTTCCGGTCACATGACTGTAACTTCCTTCTTTTTCCCTGAGCGCATCGCACGGAGAACAGGAAGCGGGGAGGCCCGGGCGGGATGAATCTTGAGGACAGGTAATGTATCTATAAAAGAGAAAACACTCAAGTTTTCTCCATTTCTATAGACATTACCTGTCCTCAAACAAGTGCAGCATTCAACAGATGGTGGTGGGTGCCGAGATCCGTAGATGCTTGTGATAACTCCCCAACCGGAAAGAGGCTGACTAGTGGAAGAATAAGGCCAACCTTGGTAAGCCCTCATCCTAGGGATGCCCGTCACAGACCAATGCAGGTGATGTTAGTAACAACAACCAGAATGGTGGCATCCGTCAGCAGTGGCAGGTACGGCTCCTAGAACACATGGACCAGGAGGCGGAAGCCACATCTCATGCTGGTTCTGACAGGGTGGGAAGACGTAGCCACCAGGGATGCAGGTGTTAGGTAACCCTCACGTATTGAAGTGTTATAGTTTTTCAATAACAAGCGACAACCTAATGAGGTGCATCCGTCAGAACATTGAACAAAACAAGACCCCCGAGTGTTTTCTGTCTAGTACACCAAAGATCTGTTAGTTCAATAACGACAACCAATAACCACATGCAGTGCAGGGTAAAGGTTATCGAGACAAAAGTTCCGGCACCAGTACGTGAACTGTGCAAAAGAACAAAAGTCTAAGCAATCCTCATCTGTCTATTCGATGGACATCTCGGTATGCAGCCCAGAATCAGACAGACATCAACGGCGACGAGGACGGCTTGTATTCAACAGAGTCTGTGCAGCAACAACCGGACCCAGATGATGGAACCCCTCAACGTCTTCTGTGGAGACATCCCTCAGATAATAGTTGGCGAAGATGGAGTCCGTAGCCCAGAACCAACCAGTGATAATGTGCTGAATGGGTGTGTTGCAGTGCAGGGACATCGTGGCAGCCAAGGCACGGAGTTCATGCGGATTAGAAGCAGACGGAGCAGGTAAACCCTCCTTCTGATAGGCGGTCAGGATAGAAGACCGGATCCAGGTGGCCACCGTGTTCTTGGTAAGGTCCCTCAACCGACTCTGGTTACAGGAAAGGAAAAGTCTTTTGCGATGTTGTCGAAAAGATCTGGTCCTCTCGATGTACTGGTGCAGGGCTCTGACAGGGCACAACGCCAAGTCCTCAACGTCCGCCGGACCAACGATAGAGGAGAGGGCCTGCACAACATACGAACGAGGCGCTTGGTCTGGTAACTGATTCTTTGCAACAAAGTTCATGAGTAACCCCAAGTTGACTGCACGCCGATCTTGGTGAAAACGTACCAAGTCTACATCAAGAGCATGGAGTTCTGAGACACGGGCAGCCGTGGCAAAAACCGAGTAAAAACACCGTCTTCCGCATCAAGTCTTGCAGGGAAGAGGATTCGATCGGCTCATAAGGTGCGGTCGATAACGCTCGTAACACCAGATTCAGGTCCCATCTTGGTGGCCGAAACCGGTGTACTTGATCATCAAGGCGAAACCCTTTGATCATCTTATGGATCTCAGGAATACCCGATAACTTCGTTCCAGTAGCGACATCACGAACAGTAGCGATGACCGAAACGTACCCAGCGATGGTAGACCCCTTTAATCGTAAAGTGGTCCGCAGATACAGCCAAAAAAAACCCAGCAAGACGAAGTATCTGGATCGTCTGAGGTTTGAGGTTTTGCCGGACACACCCTCGGTGAAAGCAAAGCCATCTGACGTTGTAAGCCACAGTAGTAGATGATCTGTGCGCTTTCAAAATGGCCGCCGTAGACTGTGAAGAAAAACCTTTCTTTCTCAAACTCTTGGCGATAAAGTCCACGCGTGCAGTTGGAACAACTGCGGACGTGGATGGTATAGTCTTGACGTGGGATGCAGCAACAGATGATCCCAGTCTGGCAGCGGTAAAGGATGTGGATCGGCAAGACGTATTAGATCTGGATACCACATCCTGGATGGCCACATTGGAGCAATGAGTAACAGGCGACAATGGTACAGCTGAAACCTCTGAAGCACCCTTGGAAGGAGGATTCGTGGAGGAAAAGCGTACGCGTCCATCTGTTCCCAGCTGATGGCCAAGGCGTCGAGATCCAGAGCTTCGGGATCCAGCACCGGAGACACGTAAACCCTCAGCTGATGGTTGAATCGTGTGGCGAAGAGATCGATGTTTGGTGTCCAAAGTCTGTCGCACACCCATCGAAACGCTTCGGGATGGAGCATCCATTCCGTCGGCTGTGGAGACGACGGCCGAGACAGTGTGTCGACTAGTACATTGGAAACCCCTGGAATATGGCGAGCCCGAAGTTGCAACGGAATCTCGTCAACCAGCTTGTAGAGACGATAAGTCAACTGCAGCAGACTGCTGGAGTGGGTTCCGCCCTGACGGTTGATATAAGCCACCGCGGTAGTACTGTCTGTGGCTACCATGAGAGAGGCGCCTGACAGCATCTCTCGCCAATGAAAGATGACGTAACTGACAACATCTCCAACAGGTTGATGTGTAGATCGGCTTCATCTGGAAACCACAGCCACCAACAGGGACTGGACTGCAAGGCGACTGGTAACCGGATCAGCAAATCTGCGTTATTGTACTGAATGCATGGATTCAGAAACAAACTGGATACCGCGACCTCTAAGCATAAAATGTTGCGCCGACGTCAAAATTACTCTTGCAATGATACTTCATGAAACAGTAATAGAGTGATTCAGGAATCAAGACATCGGAAACAGCGACCCCGTGATACAGGCAAGAGCCAAGACAGCGTAGCAACTCGCTACGCTACATGCCCGATATACCTGGAAGTGAAGCAACGCAAAACAGCAACCGGCTAAAATCCACGGCCGTCACACCACCCGGTGCGAAACAGCAGCAGAGACCATCTAGACAGCATCGGTCACGAACTCTGGCGGTAACAACAGTAAACGTCAGTGAGTTGATAAGCCGCAATGAACCATAGGAAAACGGTGACGGTAAAACCCCCGTACCACGTGATGGCAACTGGATAACTTCCGGAACCAGCGGAAGTAGCGACTGTCTTGCATCGCCACCGGATATAGAGAACGATCTGCCGAATGTCGCTGAACCTTCCTCGAACAAGAGAATATCGGTGCACGGGATCTCAACACAAGTGACCGGACCAGTAGACTTTCTTCGTCACCAACCCGGAACGCTTGTAACGTCGACCCCTTCACGGCAAAGAGCCGTATGTAGACCACAGGTCTGCCAAGATTACCGGCTTGTGCTGAAAGTCAAGAATGGATCGCTTCAGGCAAGTCGGTTGACGATAGTGTGCAATCGTAGTGCACATCGACGTCACGGAAGATATAAGGTAGACCAACATCAAAGTCGACGGCTAGAACAAGGCATATCCTCTGGCATCCTGCACATGAGGAGTTATGGTCGCCATGTACAACATGTACGCTGAACTGAAGCCATCGACAGGACGTGCCAATCTGTAAGTTCTAGGAAGACGTCTGGTCCCGCCGGAAACAGCGTCATCCAAGGCCGGCGTCACACCGTTGAAGGATAGGTTGAAGACGGGATACGTTCGTTGTGACGAATGGGGAACGGCACAAACGAAGTCTACTCAAGTAAACCGACATCGGATCAGTCCTCAAACGGAAACCTTCTAGAATGGTGCGAGTGGACTGTGAAGTGACGAAAGCATATACACCGCAGCGAGACAAACAGTCACAGCCATGTGGGTCACTGCGTCCGGATCTTCTATAACGGAAGGTGCCGACGCATCATCTGGAAAATCGGTCAGTAACCTGGCACAGGCACTTCGATCCAATGTACTGGCTGCATCGGAAACACGGACCGTGGACGGTCCCGTCAGGAGCCGGTGTAACCCTGAACGCCGAATCAGCTGCCGACTGGTGTGGACGGTACGATGTACACGGACCGGCAGGAGCCGGTGGAACCCTGGACACTGCACCACTTCGATCGATCACGGGACGACGGTACCGAACGGTGAGCCGATGACGCAATTTTCCAATTCGTTACAGGGCTCCGTCTGCTTGCTGGAACAACGATACGCACGGGCCAGTTACTGGTAGCCGTGTAAACCGACGGGGGCCTGTGGCAGCCAACGATCGAATGCCGATATCTGCCGGTGGAACCTCCGTGGCGATCATCGAACCCGGACCCTTCTTGGCTGAAACCGGTGGATGGGCCAGCGGCGGTAGCATATCAGATATGACAGCCAGACAATCCCTCAGTGACAAGTGGTCCGCCGCATCCAGATCTTCCAGCACCGCATGAACCGATACATCATCAGAAAGTCACGTAGCACCCGTGAACAGGCCAGTCGCTCTGGTCATGGCCCGATGGAGATACCGGAGAACCGGACCGTGGGCGGTCCCGTGTGGATACCAAGGAACGGATGACCACATCGTCGTTGGATGTGGCAAGGACGGCAACATGTCGTAGACAGCCGCCAAGCAATCCCTCATAGTCATATGGTCCGTAGAGTCGGGCTCTTCAATGACAGATGCCGCAGGCGCTTCATCACCAAAGTCTCGTAGAACTCGAGCACAGGCCAATCGATGTACCGTAATGGAAGCCGCTGGTTAAACCGGACCGTGGATGGTCCCGTCTAGCCCTCGGAGGCCTTGGAAGCCACATCAACTGAAGGTTGGCGCTGACGATCTGTGGAACCCGTAGGGAGCCATACAGGTCATGTGGAACGGCTACGGTCCCGGCTCCGATGCGCCGAAGGGGACTTCCCCGCCGAAGATCGGTGAGCCTTGGAATCCGTGGAGCGTCTATCTGAATGAGCCGGCTTCTTAGAGGGCTGCGTAGAGACCGCAGGCCTGTCATCCGAAGTCTTAAGTAACGGTGGAGCTGAAGAAGCCGCACCCCCTGAAGAGGGGACTGGAACCGGACCTGACCCCGAACTCGCCGATTTAGGTAAGGTCGCCATTGACGCCATTGTTTCTTCCAGCATGGTCGGTAGAATTGAACGTAACTCTTCCGCCACGGAGTCAGCAATCGAAGGCGAAGATTCCACCTTCTTGGTCCTCGAAGATTCCACCTTCTTGGTCCTCGCTGACACCACCTTCAGGTAAGCCGCGAACTCGACATCAGACAAGCCCGCACAAAGGTCGCATCTAGAAGTGAGGCCACACGAACACGACAACCTGGGTCGCCGCCGGCTAACTTCTTGCAGCGTAACACGCTCGAACTAGTCGCCTGAACATTATCAGATATGATAATAGTAATTTTTCAATCTGTGAAAAGAAAGAAAAACCAACCATAACACAAATACAAAGCCGGTAAATAAAGACGCCATTTTGCAAATGGCGTCCGACACGACAACCGGCGATATAACAACATTTCATGTAATTAACACTTGGCAAGTCAAGCGAAATACGCGAAAGACATATGAAAGCTAACGAAAGCTAACGAAAATTAAGGTGAAAAACATTTCACCCAAACACAAAGCCAGTCAACACAGACGCCATTTTGCAAATGGCGTCCGACACGACAACCGGCAATATAAACAACATTTCATGTAATTAAACGCTTGGAAGTCAAGTGAAATACGCGAAAAGAACATACGAAAGCTAATGAAAACGAAGGTGAAAAACATTTCACCCAAACACTAATACAAAACCAAAGGTCTTATAAAAGTTGACTCCAAACAGAGCCAAGCAAAAGGACGTCCAGACCCTTTAGCGAAGAGAAAAAGAAGGAAGTTACAGTCATGTGACCGGAACTAGAGAGCAGTATGCAGTAGAAGAATTTAGGCCATCCCATTGGCTGTTGGGATGTTCGGACCAGACCACTTGCGTGGGGGGGAGGTGCACTTGTTTGAGGACAGGTAATGTCTATAGAAATTGGAAATCTTGCATGTGAACAGACAACAACAGTTACCTTTGTAATTTTAGATGACATAAAAGTGTATTAAAAAGTTACCACTACCACCAAATGTTAATCAAAGCTTAAGATGAAGAATGAATTTCATTATTAAATGGCCGAAGAGTTTCATAAAAAATCAGATAATATATACAATTCTTTAAAAGGTTTTATTTATGTCATATATTCTGAATGGTGAACTCCAACTCAAAACAAAAGAGAGAGAAAACCCACAAAGTTTCTAATTTTAACTGAGCCCAGCAGGAAACTATAAACAGTGTAGTAAATTCATTAGAGACAAACCTTGGCCATGGTGGATCCTAATTGAGCAGGAGACATCGTTACTTGGACTCCGGCTGATTTCAAGGCTTCTATCTTCTCCTCCGCCCCACCTTTACCCCCGGCAATGATAGCACCCGCATGACCCATCCGTCTACCAGGGGGCGCAGTTAATCCAGCAATAAAAGACACTACAGGTTTTGCATTTGGACCCTGGAATGTAACGAAAGAAAGATTAACCTTCTGAATACTGCGGGCGAGATAAGGATTTTATGCACCGATCTGGTGACTCTCTTCTTTAGGAAAGTATTTCTAGACTTCAAAACTCAGCTAATACATAGCAATATACAGTATTCAATTATTTTTCTGCAATCATCAATAAAATATAATAACATTACAATATTTTAACAGGAATTATCTGATCTTATCTTGTGTTATTTTAAATAGGAAACAATTCTTAACCAATTTTTTATGATCCAGCTCAAAATAGATTGACTTTCAAAAACCTGGAAAATTACATTTGCAAATTTAGCTCGATTCCATGCTTCAGGCAATCCCAGATTTTGGGTTCAAAGCATAAGATTATAAGATGGAATCCTAAAATATCAAGGTTACATTATTTTTATAATTCCAGCAGAATCTATGAAAAAAATAAATATAAGAAAGAAATAGAGAATAATACATGAGTTTCTGTTTGATACCATTTATCTTACGAGTTGTTTAGAAACGTATGGTATAAATGGTATCAAACGGACACGAATGTAGTATTCTATTTCTTACATACCTCGAAACAATGAAAATGTAAACAATATCATGAACTAAATTATGTTGTTACAGAACATAGCCTAACTGGGTCATGGCGTATGGATACTTGGCGTTAAGCATACATACCACGTCATAACTAAATCACTACTGTACTAACAGATCAGTTTTCCTTAAAAACTAGAGCACTTTAAAATATTTGTCAACCACTTGGAAAATGAAATTGATGCAAAGCAAGCATTTTAATGTGCCGAAGCACTGTAACAATACAGCTAATTTTGAATTTGAATGATGTCAGTATTCCAGTGACGTCATTTTACATCTCCTTACAATAACACTAAATTGGGTCATGACCTCTCAGAAAGGATCTCCAACATACGTTGTATACGATTTTGATACACACGGGTGTGTAAGAAACCCCAAAATCAATGCCTGCCAATCATGCAGTTTGGAACAGGAAAACTGACATGAATATATCCAACAAGGGGTTTGATCCCATGACTCATCACAGCAAGACAAACTTCACCTTTAAATATAAATAATATTTGCTCGATCCTACACTTTCTTCCCACACCATTCTATATAAAATAAAAATTAGTACAGTGTACCATTAAAAATTAGTACAGTGTACCATTAAAAAGCAATATTCTAAGATTATCTAAAAAAAGAGATGATTTTTAACAGAAAAATTGGTCAAGTCCCTCCACAAACCTGTAATGTTTTCTCACCTTGTTATTTGTACTTAAATATTCAGCAGCTTTTTCTTCTGCCTGGCCTCCTATTTCTCCTATTAAGACAATTCCTGAAATAGTCAATAACAACGAGTTTAAGCAGGCTTAATAATTATTCAATCCTCAAGTGAAATAACAGATTAAATCAAGGCCGATGCAATATTAGTGTCTTTATGGTGAAAATCAACAGTTGTAATGTACTGATCAAGTAAAGACAGGTTCTGTGGTGTAGTCAAATTCCAGGGCATTTTCCCAAACTTTCCGGACTAGTCATTATATATGGATATATAGTACATTGCAATAAAAATAGAAGACAAATAAATTAGCAAAATGAATAATTTTTTATGTTGTTCTTGTTTATTTTTTCCCATATTTCATCATCTTGTTTCAACATTTGATTCCAGAGAAATCTGTTCTTGTGACAGCTACGATTGTTTCTGTGTAATCTAAGGCCTGCAGTGAATATAATTTTTTGACACCTCAGAACATTTCAAACTATGGCTATTTGATATAGATGACATATGGTCATTTTGATGCTTTGCTCAGAGAGTTAAAGTTTGTTTTGTTTTGTTTAACAATTAATTGGTTACTGGATGTCAAATGTTTGGTAATTCTGACTCGTAGTCATCAGAGGAAACCCGCTACATTTTTTTCATTAGCAGCATGGGATCTTTTATATGCACTTTCCCACAGACAGGAAAGCACATACCATGGCCTTTGACCATCTGTGGAGAATACTGGTTGGAATGAAAAACAACCCAATTAGAGAATGGGTCCACTAAGGTGGTTTGATCCTATGACCAAAGCCCCTCAGGCTAGCACGCCACTGACTGAGCTAGATCCCACCCCATTGTTGAGAGAGAGGTAATAGGCTATTTCTACTGAATAAGCAGCAAGGGATCTTTTATATCCATTTTACCAAAGCATGACAGTATAAACCACATCCTTTGATCTTACACGTTAATAACTCTACCACTGGAGTCAACAAGTGAGACAAGTATACAAGTAAACCAGCCATACCAGTGGTCTCTGGGTCCTCTAGGAAGACCTGGAGACAGTCGATGAAGTTTGTCCCGTTGAAGGGGTCGCCGCCAATCCCGATACACAGAGACTGGCCCAGACCGACCTCCGACGTCTGGTGGACCGCTTCGTACGTCAGCGTGCCCGAACGCGAAACTATTCCTGTACATATTCAACCAACAAAAGATTTCATTTAACGACGCACTCAACACACTTTAATTACAGTCATATGGCACTGGACATATGGGCAAGGACCACACAGATAATGAGATAAGAAACCTGCTGTGGCAACACAATGGGCTACTCTTTCCGATCAACAGCAAGGGATCCTTTATATATGAAGCATCCCCACAGCCAATATAGAACATACCAATTGTGGAGAACTGGCTAGAACCAGAAATAGTCCAATAGACCCATCAAAGGGAATCGATCCTAGACTGACCATAAATGAGCTAAGTGCTTTACCACTGGGCTACATCCGGCCCCTTGTATATATTCAATAATACATTTGTGACATAAATATTATTAATATAAACAGTGCCAAATACTGGACAGCCACTCAGTATTAACTCACTGATTTAATAAAATACATTCTGTATCTGGTGTATAAAATTTACATAAACATTACGTGTACATTACAAACTTCAAAAAAAAAATTCAACAGTATACTAATATTTTCCAAGAATGCAATATTAAAATATTAATAATTTATGTAACATATCAAATAACATAATTAAAAACTGTATTTTATTTGTAATATACCAATCAGAATGAAATATCAAAATTTCAAAATGCAGCCGATAATGTGTTAAGTGTTTAAGACACTCACTGTACTGTATAGATGTGGTGTAATGCATTAAACAACTCACCTATTTTCCCCTTCATGTGAATGTGTCCCGGCATGATTCCTATTTTACATTCACCAGGCTGAAACAGAATTATTTGTAAAATGTGTATCTTGAACAAAACAATAACCAATGCAAATTTTATAATTCTGTATTAATTTAGACTCATTCAAGAAACAGTAATAGGTCAACAATAGTAACTGAGAAATTCATTTCTGAAGTGGGAAGCAAATGACCACGAGTAGATTTTAAACGATAGCTTTATATTTCACATCTCGGGGTAGGATCCCATTCAGTTAGTCAAGTGCTCGGCTGAGGTGCTTTGAATTTTCTTTGATGCTAATATTGAACCACCTTAATGGACCCATTTTCTGACTGTTTTTTGCTCTCCATCCCAACCAGCACCAGGGATGTGAGAGAAGCTGGAACAAAAAAAGCTTACTGCTCACTTTCTTTCTTCCCAAGTTGAACAAAGGCTTTCAAATAGCATATCCTGGATTTGACAAAACTGGCCAATCGCAGTGAAGCTGGCGAAATCCAGCCAAGGAAATGTACTATGCATGAAACTACTTTCGATCTAACTCTTGTGCGCAGCATGGCAGTCTCCATCAGCCAAAAGGCAGATCAGGTTTTTTTTCGGGTTTTTTTTTATAGACGAAATGAAAAAGCGCATTTACGCGTTTCCGCGTAGCTCTCGCATCCCTGCAGCACCCCATGACTGGTTAATCAAGGATCATGGTATGTGCTGCATTTATGCGTTTCCGCTTAGCTCTCGCATCCCTGCAGCACCCCATGACTGGTTAATCAAGGATCATGGTATGTGCTGTTCTATGAACTGCACCAAAAGGAATTATATATGCAGTTTCGCATAGACAGGATAGGAAAAGTCACAAGTCTATAGACAGCAATGAATCCTAAGACATATAGCACTTAGGCAAACATCATGTCCTTTGAATAACAGTGGAAACCCGAGACAGTAAAACAAGTCCATATGGCAGGTATTTCACTGTGATAATTCCTGGACAGTTGGGTCCGATGAGCAGTGTGTTGCTAAAACAAGACCATATGGCAGGTATTTCACCGTGATAATTCCTGGACAGTTGGGTCCGATGAGCAGTGTGTTGCTGAAACAAGACCATATGGCAGGTATTTCACCGTGATAATTCCTGGACAGTTGGGTCCGATGAGCAGTGTGTTGCTAAAACAAGACCATATGGCAGGTATTTCACCGTGATAATTCCTGGACAGTTGGGTACGATGAGCAGTGTGTTCCTAAAACAAGACCGTATGGCAGGTATTTCACCGTGATAATTCCTGGACAGTTGGGTACGATGAGCAGTGTGTTGCTAAAACAAGACCGTATGGCAGGTATTTCACCGTGATAATTCCTGGACAGTTGGGTCCGATGAGCAGTGTGTTGCTGAAACAAGACCGTATGGCAGGTATTTCACCGTGATAATTCCTGGACAGTTGGGTCCGATGAGCAGTGTGTTGCTGAAACAAGATCGTATGGCAGGTATTTCACCGTGATAATTCCTGGACAGTTGGGTCCGATGAGCAGTGTGTTGCTGAAACAAGACCGTATGGCAGGTATTTCACCGTGATAATTCCTGGACAGTTGGGTCCGATGAGCAGTGTGTTGCTAAAACAAGTCTATATCGTAGGTATCTCACCTTGATAATTCCTGGACAGTTGGGTCCGATAAGACGTGTGTTGCTCTGTCGCACCAGCTTGTGTTTAACTCGCACCATGTCCTGCTGGGGAATGCCCTCCGTTATACAGACAACCAATGGGATTTCGGCATCGATGGCTTCAATGAGTGCTGCCGCTGCGAACCGCGGGGGGACAAACACAACAGTGGCCTCCGCTCCAGTCTTCTCCCTCGCCTGGAGGTCAAATAATAAACAAAAACACTTCAAACTGTGTTAACAACAACATAATAGTATTATACAGGCACTGTGTTACAGAGTTCATCAGTTATGTTTCCAATGTATTGTTAAAGGAAGGGACAATTAAGGCATTTGGCCTGGTATGCATATTCAACGATATATAATGCACATTACTGCTTAATATCAACAAGTATAATCGTATAGTTAATTAATAAAACGGTTAAATATGACGGCTATTATATATAACAGGCACAGCCATTTTGTACCATCTCAGTGAGTACGACCTCTGGTGAGCTGGTGGTTACGTAATACTTAACGCGTAACGTCAGGAATAAGCCTTAGAACTAGAGAAACACAATTTACCTGGTTTTTGCGGGATGATAAATAGTCATACATTGCAATGTTCTGTAATAATACACCTCCCAGTAAGCCAGCAATAAGTATATCCAGAACTATATATATTATTTTTTCAATACAAAATAAAATACCATTGTCAAAATGGCTACACAACAAGTCGAAATAATTAACAATGTTTTGTCCATGCATTAACCTACTTACTGAAATGATACACAGAGTGTTTTCTTAGTTAATTGGTCTATGCTGTTAGTTGCTTCTACCTGTGATTCCTGATTGGCAGGTGTGTATTTGATTGGTAACCAGACGAGCCAATTAATTGACGCTGTCTAGACACAAAAATACATACCGGTATTGTGGAATATTACCTGTCGCCCCTAAAATGGTAATGGACATGGTTTATTACTGTAAATAGTTCTGTAAAACTATTGATTAAGTAGACTTTTCCATCTAAAACCACAGAACTGACTAATTATGTAGTCCCAAAGAAAAGAAAATTATCACTTGGGTATCGTGGGTTGTCGTTTTTGCTCCAACGGTAGCATATCAATAGGCCTAATAGTGTACATTTTTCCTTTGGATTATTTCACAGAGAAAAATACTATAACCCCATTTTGTTCCGTTAATGCAACTTGAAATATATTTAGTTAAATAGTTTATTATATTATTACGTCATTTATGCTGTTTTACAAGTCAGGTTGATCAAAGAGAAGCGCCTTGTTGAAAATTACTGCTTTTGTTTACATTGTACATACAGGAGCTGGTCAGGAGCTGACGTCACTTCGCCCCAAGCTATCCCACCGGATGTCACAAAAACGAAACAAAATGGCTGCCCCCAGTTGGCAGGAATAATCATGGTTTTTTTTATTAACTCTAAAATTACGCGTTTTTCATTTGCTAAAGTGTCAGTATGTGTTGGTGGTCCGGGTATGCATCTTTCCAACACAAGGCTCTTGTTTGAGTTGACCCTACCTTTAAACAATAATTTATTGTTCTATAGGTTGGTGAACTAGTAGAAATTCTGGCGGGCTACTAAAATTTAGTTTGACGGGCTAGTGAAATATTTTCCATTTGTGCAGCCCTCATTCAGATGGATGAATCAATGGCACTCCAGCACAATATAGGAAGCAGTACATGTCTCGTACCAGACCCAACAAATGTTTGTAGCCATAACTGTGTCAAAGATGGGCAAATCTCCATAAAAATCAACCTTGATCTGTAACTCCATATGACAAAGCCATTCACACAATTTCAGCTTAGTATCTTGAGGCAATGTGACCAACAAAAACTGTTTTGGAAACACTCTAGTTTTGGACAGGTAGGGGAATGTATCAGCTATTGAGAGTAAAAGAAAAGCAGGGCTCCAACTTAAGAATCTGTTACGTAAAGCAATTTTTAAAGTGTGGGTTTTTTCTGTAGGTTCACCTAAGGCAATTTTGAGATTGCCTACAGCAATTTGAAAGCAACTTTTGCAACAAAAATAAACAAAATAAAAAAATAAAAAATTTCTCTTCAACTGACAGCAATAATCTTTTCCAACCCATGAATTACTGCACTTCATATGACAACTACAGTAATTACTATCAGTACAAGCATTATGTTCGAGCCCTGCAATGGTAAGCATATGAAAAAAAGGGAAAAAAGTTTGTTTTGTTTAACGACACCACTAGAGCACATTGATTTTATTAATCATTAGATGTCAAATATTTGGAAATTTTGACATAGTCTTAGAGAGGAAACCTGCTACATTTTCCATTAGTAGCAAGGGATCTTTTATAAGCACCATCCCACACACAGGAAAGCTCATACCACGGCCTTTGATATGTACACAAGTCGTGGTGCACTGGCTGGAATGAGAAATAGCCCAATGGTCCCACAAACAGGGATTGATGCCAAACTGACTATGCATCAAGAGAGGACCTTACCATTGGGCTACGTCCCCTGCCCACATAAGCATATCAAGTAATTACCTCTGCGACGGTTGCGAAGACAGGAAGCCCGAGGTGAGACTGGCCGGCTTTGGCTGGCGACACACCACCCACCATGTTCGTGCCATACTCAATGGCCTGCTGGCTGTGGAAAGTACCCTACAAGAAACAAACAATAACATATCAACAACCATTTACAATATTATACACTGAACAAAAAAAGAAACTTCCGATTTGTACATATAGTATTTGTTGTGTTAATGAATTCATTGTGTAATGAAATTATATAGGTAGTATTAGCCTTGAGTTGTATTATCAGGATTCATTAATTTTATCAATTATTTTTGCACTGTTAATCGTTGACAACGTGAAATTCAATTTGCACTTGCATGCATGGTTCGATATGTCCCGTGTAGTATTTGGTCAATTTGTTTTACTTGTCTTACTGACACTGTTGTCAAGTGAACGAAAACGCTTCAAAATTTGTAAAAAAATTAAAGTTTTTTACATTATAGCATTTTTAGTATGCCAAGAATACCCAATAATTTACGTGAACGGGTGATTGGCATGCTTGATGCTGGCATGTCGACAGAAGACGTTGCAAGGCATGTTGAGAGTTCTAGTCGAGCGATACGAAATCTTCGCGTAAGATTTCGAATGACAGGAAGCACCAACGACTTGCCACGTCATGGACGTCTGCATGTTACAACGCGTGGTCAAGACCGCTATATCATGAACATGCATTTGCGCAATCGATTCCAAACTGCCACTGCTACTACTGCTAACACACCTGGGCTTCATAATAACCTAATCAGTGGGCAAACTGTTCGTATTTGTCTGCGGGAGAACGGTTTACATGCACGATGTCCTTACGTCGGATGCGTTTTAACGCAACGTCATCGTCTAAATCGGGCCCGTGTACACACTCGTTGGATACGGCGACGCTGGAATACCGTTCTTTTTTCGGATGAATCCAGATTTTCTTTACAACGTGGTGATGGCAGGGTGCGCGTCTACCGTAGGAGAAATGAACGCTATGCTGACTGTTGTGTTCTTGAACGAGATCGTTTCGGGGGTGGGGGTTGTGTCATGGTCTGGGCAGCCATTGCCCATGGTTATCGTTCACCACTAGTCGTCATTGATGGCAATTTAAATGCTCAACGTTACCGTGATGACATTCTCGCTCATCACGTCATTCCTCTGTTCCATAACAACGCCAACATCTCAATTTTTCAGCATGATAATGCCACCTCTCATACAGCTAGAGACACTGTAAATTTTCTTAGGACAAATAACATTGATTTCATTGATGACTGGCCCGATAAAAGTCCTGATCTCAACCCCATCGAGCATGTCTGGGATAGTCTGGACAGACGATTGAGGTGTCGTCCCAACCCACCTGCTAACGTCAACGAACTTCGTCAAGCGCTCATTCAGGAATGGAACAATATTCCACAGGCAGAAATCAACACTTTAGTCAATTCTATGCGCCTGCGATGCACTGCAGTGGTCAATTCAAGAGGTGGTCATACCCGTTATTAAGTGGGTGGGTTTTTTTTTAACCCCTACCACACTTGGTCAAAATTTCTCCCAGTTTCTGTTAACCTATGGCCATGATTTTTGCACCAAACGATGCATCATGGAACACTCTTTAAACGCATATATAACAATTATTCCCCCGGTTTGTTTTCATCAAGTTATGTTCAAGCAAAGTTAGCGGAAGTTTCTTATTTTGTTCAGTATATATAATGACGGCAAAAAGACACTTTACCCCAAAATATTGATTGAATTCCTTTATTGTTTGCAGTTTTAAGACATTTTGCTTTTATGGAATGAAATTTTGTTCCCAATATGCAAAAACACCACTCTCATGAATATATATCTTTTGAACATGGAACATGTTTTGGTTTTTCTTCTATCGTCTCTCAGTGTCTTGATATATAGTTTCTTTTGACCATCAGTATAGTAGCTAATGTTCAGAAGATATAGCCACCTACTTTTCATTCGTACAACTATACACATCACAACATTCAGTATATATATAGCCATCTACTTTTCATTCTTACAACTATACACATCACAACATTCAGTATATATAGCTGTCTACTTTTCATTCTTACAACTATACACATCACTACATTCAGTATATACATAGCCATCTACTTTTCATTCTTACAACGATACACATCACAACATTCAGTATCTATAGCTGTCTACTTTTCATTCTTACAACTATACACATCACGACATTCAGTATATATATATAGCCATCTACTTTTCATTCTTACAACTATACACATCACGACATTCAGTATATATATAGCCATCTACTTTTCATTCTTACAAGTTACAACTATACACATCACAACATTCAGTATATATAGCCATCTATTTTTCATTCTTACAACTATACACATCACAACATTTAGTATATATAGCCATCTACTTTTCATTCTTACAACTATACACATCACAACATTCAGTATATATAGCCATCTACTTTTCATTCTTACAAGTTACAACTATACACATCACAACATTCAGTATATATAGCTGTCTACTTTTTATTCTTACAACTATACACATCACAACATTAAGTATATATAGCCATCTACTTTTCATTCTTACAACTATACACATCACAACATTCAGTATATATAGCCATCTACTTTTCATTCTTACAACTATACACATCACAACATTCAGTATATATAGCCATCTACTTTCATTCTTACAATTATACACATCACAACATTCAGTATATATAGCCATCTACTTTTCATTCTTACAACTATACACATCACAACATTCAGTATATATAGCCATCTACTTTTCATTCTTACAACTATACACATCACAACATTCAGTATATATATAGCCATCTACTTTTCATCCTTACAAGTTATAACTATACACATCACTACATTCAGTATATATAGCCATCTACTTTTCATTCTTACAATTATACACATCACGACATTCAGTATATATGGCAGGGCTCAAACGACAATTGCCGTTGGTGACATATAAACTGCCGTCGGTTGGGGGTGTCACCAATGGCCGGATAAAAATGACTGCCGTCGGTAAAGCTCCTCGCCGCCGGCAAAATGTTTAAACGTATATGAACATTATCTGCCAGTATTAATAAACAGATGTTTGGGTCCATGTTGGAGTTAATGGGCGTTTAGTTAGTACCACGCAATGGTACTATATTTAGTCATGCACGTACCCTGTGTTATTGTATAATATACGTTCTCACTGCAATTTGCCTCCTCTCTTTCGTGTTATGCCACCCATTTTCACATTTGGCCGCCACATTTGTTTTTCTGCTTCCCTCTTTATTTTTCGGCATCCTGTTATAATTTACAGCACCCAGCTTCGCTATTTCAAATTGCACACTTTTTTCACACTGAAAAACATCGATCAGTCTGCACATTGGACATCAAACAAAGGAAAGAAGCTGCGTTGTGTACGAAGGCACAACTGACGAAAAACGTCAGTAGCTTTAATACGGCAGTTACCAAAACGTAATTTAAACTATTTTTTAACAGCGTCAGCTGTGTTCCATACTAATATCCATTTGTATGTTTGATACAAACAATAACAGTTATATTTATTTTAGCAATAAAAACATTTTATTTTTATCATTTCGGCAATCTCCAACTGAAAAAACTACTTATTTGGTGCCAAATTTGTCACGTGATCAGAACGGTCGTGTCTTATATTTTAACCTCAATTGCAGATTTAATTGGTCGTAACTGATGATTTTCACTTACTGTCATTTGTTTATTCAGCAATTCCTTATAAAATATAAGAAATGTTTAAATTTTAAAAAATTATTATTTCTTCTTTTTTGGGGGAGGGGGGGGGGGATATCATCGCTTATAAAAACGGAAGTGGTAGTGTTCATCATTAAAAGCATTTATCTTGGGTGTCAAATAATATATACATCGCCTTTACAAAAAGGAAACTACTTTTTATCAGTTGGGAATATCAATGTGATCGATTCACTCAATGAAGATGGAAATAAAAATAACAGAAAAATGTTATCCAACAGTAGGGGATCGCTTAAAACAAATTGTATTATTTTTCAAATATCTTAAATTTTTTTATTAAAATAATATTAAAACAGTTTAGCAAAACGAATACCCGTGAATGTCAGACCGACATTCTGTTTTAACTGAACTACGTTTTAACTAACAGTGCCCAAAATAAGGCAGCTTGTACATCGTACCAACATTTCAGTACCAGATACTGAGGGGGAAAATAAGGGACAGGTATTTTACAGTCAACCAACATTCAACGATATAAGATAAACCAAACTGTCTTCTTTTTGCTTTTCCGGGGTTTTTTTTTGGGGGGGGGGGGGGGGGGGTTGTTTGCGTGACCATCCTCTTTTCATTTTCACCCAGCGAGAACACTATACAATTTAATGTCATCCATAGAACAATATTCATGTCATATTCACAGAAAACTTGGGCAACTTGTCTCAGAAACACCAGGTTCTGTTAAATGTTACCGTATGCTTGTAGTCCACGATTCCATTTATAATAAATTCTTGTTTACTGAAGTTTCCTGACATAAATTGAAGAAATTTGACTGCAAGTACATACAGAAAAATAACCTTTCAGTCAAATTTAATTGCTGGAAAAGTCAGTTAAAAAAAAATTGCTCTCGACATACTCAAAATTGCCATCAGTGGGCCCTTTCACCAATGGCAATTTGGTTTTTTAATTGCCGTGGGTGATAAATTCTTACGTTCGAGCCCTGTATAGCTGTCTACTTTTTTCAAACAGCCTCCTAGTTTTCAAGATAATAAATACAATGAGCTGGTCACACTTCACACACCTATATATTACAAGCATTCTGAGTGTACTGCTAATGCAATACATGTCCCCTACTGGGCCCAACAAATGTTTGCATCCCTTCAATTCAAGGGCCATGGGGTAACGTCAAACTTGATCTGTAACAGTACATGATAAAACTATACACAACATTTCAGCTCAATATCTTGAGGCATTGCAAACAAAAGTCTGGAAAATAAATGTTCATATTTTGTAAGTTCAAGGGCCATAACTGTCAAAAATGAGTAAATCGCCATGAAAGTCAAACTTGAAATGTACATGATAAAGCTATATACTAAGTTTCAGTTAAATATCTGGAGGCATTGGAGAGAAAAAAGTCTGGAAAAATATATATACTCAGGGCATAAAATTTGGCACAAACGATTTTGTCGTTCGTCTGTCGGTTATGCAAAACCAATATCAACATAAACGACAGATCGTTCGTGCAAAAGCTGTAATCGTTCGTCATATTTTTTTTTTTTTTTTTAAGTATCACTGTTTTTGGAAGTAAATAAGCCTTATTGCTGGTGTCAGAAAGATACAATGTATTCGTTTGAAATCAGCATCGCAGTCAATACAAAGTTGACACTGTGTAGGCACCGAGGTGATACAAAGTGAGCGCAGTCTCAAAAACGTTTAGTTACATAGTTGCACGTTCCCTTTATCATTTTGCTACATGCACAAAATCATATGCCGTTCGGAAATTAAAGGGACTCTCTCGAGTTTCAGCCACAGTAATAGTTCCGATCCCACCCCCAAAACAAAATAAACATGTCCTATTTTTTCTTTATTTTTTTAAACAATGTCTTATCTTAAACATGTTTTAAATGTAAAACACTACATGCATAAAAACATTCGGGATTTCCCATGACAAAAATTATTTAAAATTTCGTTTGGCGAGTGTAATGAAAATCTCTCTCACAGCTATTCCAAGCCAATCAGAGTAAGTCAGCCGATTGTGGATTCTCCTCGGAGTTAACACTTGTATATAACTTCTTTCGGACTGAATCAGGGCCCTAATTCACAAAGGTCTCTTAGGCTTTGTTAGACAACAAAGCACCCTCTTTGCAAGTCCTTTAGCACTGCACTGCGAGATCGCAAACTTGCGAGAGTTTAGTGAATTAGGTTTCAGGTCTATTAATATCAAACGTGATGTCATTCTATCGACTATACCTAGTGTCGGACAAAACTTTGTGACTGTTAGAGCATGCCAATACATAGCCTCACCTGGCTCACGCGAAAGTACCTATGTAGCTACCGTAAGACTGATTTAGATAAAACCCCATTTTGCCTGTCACAAGAGCATGCCATGTACCAATATGGGGGGGGGGTGTCTCTATGGGCCCGGAGTCTGTTACCCAGAAGTGTGCAATGTAGTCCGAGATCTCGTACATATAGTCGCGAAAAAATTGTGCTCTCGTCACCATGAATAGCATTTTACAGAATTTCTAATTTCCAACGAATCGAAACTAACGTTAATAAATGTTGGTTAAATTATATCAAGGTTTTAAAATATCATCAACGGATCAAATTTATACTTGTTGAAGCCTAAATTGAAATTGGTTAAATATTAAAATAAAATAATAATAAAAAATCCCCCAAAGATGTCAAAAACGATTTTGACACAGGTTGATTTTTGTAGGTTGGTCGGGTTATCCAGAGACCGGACCCGGGACAGACATGCTCGAAACTCTAGTGGTGTATGAACATGTAAATACTTATTGGCTTGGATTGGCTTGGATTGGCTTGGACGGGTTAGGACAAACAAACCTGATTTTTATTTTCGCTTGGTAGCTTTTAAGTTATTCCTAGAACACAAACAATATATTTTCGTATTTATGATAGAAGAAAAGCTACAAAAATCGCTCATCTCAGATTCTCCTTTGAATATCATTGTCCATTAACCATTTCATTTGTATCCCAACTACTGAAGAAAATCGTTCGTGCAAACACAAAAGCCACACAAACGACATATTGGTTCTCTGAAAAATTCAAATTTTATGCCCTGTATACTGTTAAAAATAAGTTGGGGATATTCCATTTCAAATATCAATAATTATAGAATGAAATGAGATATAAAACTCAAAATAAGTGCACAATGTGCGTTAATGTTCCCACTCGAAAAGCATGAAAAAATGCACCGATTGTTTTAATCGCAAAGCATGTGATATTGCATGTGCGAAGAGTGTGATTTGAAATTTAACACTTAGTTTGTGTGTACGTTGTGTGCATACTGTGGCAATATTCTTTCTTGTTTGTTACTGGAACACTAAATCATAACCTTGTTGTCACATTCTTTACAACATTGTATAACTTTTCAACAATGAGACGTCTCCAACGTCAGGAACGTCTCAGGGCTGTAGCAGCGGTTGCAAAACGAAGTCCTAGTAGGCGTTGGAACTGACAGAGTAGGAGAGTAGGAGTTGGGGGTTTATCGAGAGCTACAGACACTCAATAATTGGGGCACACTGGGGGGGGGGGGGGGGTGTCTCTATGGGCCGGAGTCTGTTACCACAGAAGTGTGCAATGTAGTCCACTTGTAATGCATATAGTTGGTGAAACTGTTGGCCCATGAATAGAACAAGTATGACTCTGTGGTTTTCCATTAAAAAAAAGAGCTATTTTCCGTTTCATGTTTTTGTAAATTCCATTTCATTTCCGTTTCAGACTACAATATGTAATTAACAGTTGAACTAACACAAGTTGTGACAAATTATTTAAAGGGTCCGAAAATTGACTGGCGTCGACATGCATCGCTATTTGTCATTAAATCAAAGTAAGCCTACATATTAGTAGCAAAAAATCACATCAGGAGCAAAGGCTACAATTGTAATAACTACATAAAGCATGATTGTCCAACAATTAAGTGCACTGCTGTATTCAACGGGGCTTAGGGTTAAAAATCGTAATTCCGTTTCACAATGGGAATTCCGTCCGTTTCCCACGGTCGCGGAAACTCACTGGGTTTAGTGTGCTCATGAATCAAAACAAAATATATTTTAAAAACAAAGGCAATGAGCAGTAATGGACGTTGTATATGTGGGAAACTCAAAGTTTTCCTGAAGAAATTAACCAATAGAAACCGAGCTATACATTCAGACAAGACCCAAGAAAATATGAACTGGGGTCTGAGCAACTGTGGCAAAAATAGATGTCGGAAATGAGGGTAGTAAACGTCGCATGTGAGGCACGACGCCTTGTTTTGCAACCACTGTGTAGGTAATGCTCCAAGTTGGCACCACCCAGCGAATTGAGGCCCTTAGACTTAATCGGCCGATTTCACCAACTAAGTCCACATTAACCAAATCTAAGTCCTTAGACCAAGTCTTCTTAAAAAGAGTCTTATTTTAGTATCAAGTTCTATTTCACCAACTAAGTCCAAATATGAGAAAACTATGTTTAGTGAAACGTGGTCTAATAGGAGTTAGACTGGATCTGCATGTGTGAAATCAATGAAATTACTGATCTGTGACGACAACCTTCATGTTGCACGAGACATACTTCCTATAAAAGAGAACATGCACGTGCATGTGTTTCAGTGTTAGATTGAAATGGACAAACGAAAGCGTGCAGAAAATTTCAGCAATGAAGACAAAATCTATTTATCACAGTTAATTAGGGACAAAAAATTAATAATTGAAAGTAAGAGGATTGATGCCGCGACTGTAAAAAAGAAAAATGAAGCTTGGCATGTCATTAGAAGTGAAATGATATCGCAATTTGCAGATAAACCGATTCGAAGTGACAAACAATTAAAGGATTTTTGGCAAAAGGCCAAAATTAAAGCCAAAAGTGAAATTTCATTTGCTAAAAGGTCATTAAATAAAACTGGAGGCGGCCCAAAAGATAAAGCCATTAGTGAACAAAGTCAGTTAATCGCAGATACAATTGGGGATGATGTTCTTAGCCCACAACGTAACAGGTATGACGATGACGTGCCCACTACTTCAGATGTAGTCGAGAGAACATCCAACAGTTCGTTATCAGTTACCAGTTGCGCAATTCATGTCCCGGCCCAACAACCGGAAGCAAGCAATGAACTTGAAGACAATTACAATGATGATGTTTACGCAGGCGACACCACAACTGTTGACGCAGGGGACACCACAACTGCTGACGCAGGGGAAATCACAACTGCTAATGCTGGCACCATCGAACAACGTAAGTATGTTGTCTTGTACTGTATCTTTACCGGCCCCGGTGATGTATGGCCATGTCAGCGGGATAAAAGCTGGCAGGTACTGGGTACGAATACCACTCGAAGCATGGGATATGTAATTGTTGTATCGGCTCCAACCCAGAGCGTGTTAGGGAGGCCGGGTAAACACTTGCACCAACCAGTGGTGCACAAATGATATAACAAAGACCGTGGTTTGTGCTATCATGTCTGGGAAAGTTAATATGAAAACAACTTAATAAATAACATTTAAAAACCATTAAATGCTAAACAGAGTTCGACAAATCCGCTAGCCCGACGCCCGTGGCTAGTGGTTTTTAAGTTCGGGCTAGTGAGAAACGCAAAACCACTAGCCCTGTGGGCTAGTGGTTTCTCACCCCCTCTCCTTATCGCTCGATCGTTTTTTTTTTTGGGGGGGGGGGGGTTTCTCTCGGCTGAAATTTCATTTAATAAATTTGATTGTGACGTTTGTCATAGAATAATATCAACAACATCATCAGTATATAATAATAATCCACTTGAAATAGGTCTGCAAATTGCAGTAACATGCTATCTCTACATCGTTACGGTTACAGCATGCATTGTTTACTTTTCCCTTTCAAGTTTCTGGCACAGGAAATCAAGTCTAATGACATGCGTGTTTTGATTGGTTGGACACGTCACGTGGTAGTTAATCTCGCACATAATTATGTTTTAGGCTAACTTGGAAATGACCAATCGCGACGACAGGTTAATCTCAATCAAACCCCAGTCATGCTTTGAATTTCAGTGTTTGTTTTATTTACCTATTGTTTTCTAATTTAACACTTCGCTTACATATGGTTATCGGCAACCAGGAAAACAATTTACTTTAATGGTAACCGCACATGCAATGACTCGGCTTGGGCTATTACGTTTGGATAATGTCTCACAGCTGCCAATACAAGATAATACCTTTTTTGTTCATCAATTAACAACAGATTAGATGTCGCCGTTCTATTCTTTTGATATCGGTCTGACATGGGATAATGCCCTGTATTTGAGCAATTGGCAGTACCGTTCCTGGCGACATGAATAGTAGGCCCTAAAAGCATAACCCACTACCAAATACACTCAACCATCTATTATCGTGTGTCACACTGTCGTACCCTCATTTAAATTTAATTATTTTGATAGTGGTTTTAGATACCAACCCCGGGAGTGGGCAAAAGCGAAAACGGGACAATAACGATGGATCACATTGGACAAAAGACCAAACGTACAACACGACAAAACTGAAAGTTACAACATAATTTAAGTGTTTGTTTCATTTTACTGTTATACTCGTAAATGTGTAATCTTACAAAAATTAGATAAAAATCCAGTTATAATTGATCAAGAATTTGGGCTAGTGCTTTATCTTGGTGGGCTAGTGGTTTTCACAAACCCACTAGCCCTGTGGCTAGTGACTTTTCAAAATATTTGTCATACTCTGCTAAAGAGTAAATATATATTCCTTCATCTGACATGTATTTACTAAAAATTATTCATTTCAGATTTACCTAGTTACTCAACAGCCAACAGCGCATCATCCGAAATACTTGAGATGAGAAAGAAGGAGCACATTCGCCGGATGGAACTGATGGATTTGAAAGAGAGGGTGCTACTTTTGAAAGAAAAGAAACTCAAGATGGAACTTGACATTATTATTTGATTGTTATTTTCTAGTCTATAAATATACAATGTACTATGAAAATAAATAATATCACTTTTCAAAGAATCACGTTCCAACCAGTGCACCACGACTGGTATATCAAAGGCTGTGGTATGTACTATTCTGTCTATGGGAAAGTGCATATGAAAGATCCCTTGCTATATAAGAAAAATGTAGCAGATTTCCACTGACTACGTGTCACAATTGCCATATGTTTGACGTCCAATAGCCGATGATTAATAAATCAATGTGCTCTAGTGGCGTCGTTAAACAAAACAAACTTAACTCATATCTGATTTTACAATATATATTTCAAATAGAAAATACTGCTGAAATTCATAGTCCAATAGTTCAATAGATTTTGATACAACATGGTGTCAAAATTCATCACAACACAAATTATTAGTGAAAATGATTTTGTATGAGCATTCTGTGGAATGCTAATCCCCTGGGGTTATTCTGCTCTCTGATGTTGACGTCATTCTGTAGGGCATGGACATCATTTCCTGGAAAGTCTGCATCCCCATTGTCACGAGAAATATTGTGAAGGACACATAGGGCAACAATGACAGCTTTACTTGTTTCAATGTGACATCGTAAACGTGAATCCACACCGATGCAGGGGAATCTTCTCTTCAGTAATCCAAACACATGTTCTATGATGTTACGTGTGCGCCGGTGTGATGTGTTATAGCGGCGTTCTGAATCAGTACCTGCTCTGAGAACTGGCGTCAAAAGGTATCTCTCGCATGCGTATCCATTGTCCCACAATAGAATGCCCCTGATCGTTCCATCTTCAAGATACGACTATCATGACTAGATCCCGGCCATCGTGCCACCACATTTGTTATCTTCATGGAAGAATCACACACCATTTGCACATTAGAGAGAATGGTAGTCCTTGCGATTCATGTATGAGGCTGCATTACGAACCTTTACTGGGCAAGCGACTCTAATGTGCGTTCCATCTATACACCCAATAATGCCTGGAAATCCTGCCATGTTGTGAAATTGTCTCTTTATGTGGACTGATTCTTCATCATTTGGCATCTTTATGTACTGCGGTCTCAATGATGCAATTGCTACGCTCACCCGTTTCACTATCCTGCAAACAGATGAAGAACTAATTCCACCGAGGTCGCCTGCCACCCGTTGATAGCAACCAGTTGCATAAAATCTCAAGCATGCAACTCATTAGAAATGGCGTTATTTTTATTTGTATCGTGAGTGATTTGTCCTGCAATGAGATCAAGGACATTGTTAGCGCTTTGGATAATCTGAATCTGCTTGAGAATTCCTTATCATTGTATAGTTCAAAATAGTTGACCCTATTTCTGAAAATACGCCTTCTTCTCAAACACTTCCTCCTTTTGCCAGGTACCACTACTGCATGCAGTGCGTGTATGTCCCGTATGTCTGCATCCACCATTTATATCAACAACAACTGACCTGAACAGAAGGTGTAGACGTGGGTTGAAGTTAGTCTAAAATATCACTTTATTTAGACCAAGTTAACAGTCATTTGGACGTAGACCAAGTTGGTGAAATGAATTCATCATTTTAGACCTGTTTTAGTACTTAAACTTAGTTGGTGAAATCGGCTGAATGTGTCAGAATCAGTCATTAGCCGATTGTGGGCCTGATATTGACAAACTAGAAATGTGGATGATCGTCCCCATTCAGGGTGGCAAAGAGCCACAACTCCGGTTCAGGATCACTTCATTAGGACTTGCACGATGAGGAATAGAGGTCAATTTGCCAATCAAATCGCAAGAGAACTCTGTGTTACAACTGGCGTTACAGTGTCTGGTCAGACTATTCTTAACAGACTGCATAGAAGTAACATCCATGCATATCGACCCTACATTACCAAACTTTTGACTTCGAGACATATTAGTGCCAGTCGTCAATAGTGTACACATCGTAGAAATTGGGCTAACAGGCGTTGGGCTTGGGTAATGTTTTCAGACAAGTCCAGATTCACACTAGACTTCCATGATTGACGACAACATGTCTGGCGACTTCCCAATGAATGCTACACCAATGTTAACGTTCACCCTCATGACCGAAGGTCCGTTATGGTGTGGGGTGACGTCACCATGACTGCCAGAACCCAGCTGCATATTATTTATGGGAGGGTCACTGGGAAGTACTACCACGACAACATCATTGCACCGATCGGTGTGCCCTTCGCACGTCAGGCTTGATGCCATTTTGTTTTTCAGGACAACGCCCATGCTCACTAGAGTTTACTGGTCACTGCATATCTGCAGCAACAGAACCACACGACCATGGCCAGCCCTAAGCCCAGACCTTTCACCCATTGAGCATCCGAGAATGTCAACGTCAGCCAACCAACTTAGCTGAATTAGGCGCCTCTCTTCAAGAGGAAAGGAACAGGATCCCCCAAAATATTATTGAACATTTAATCAGGAGCATGCCACGTCGGATTTGTGCATGCTTGGCGAAATGCGGGGGTTTTACCCGTTACTAGTGCAAATATTAAAACTTAATTGACAAGCACCACCCATGTTGCCTATCTGTGTCTCATCCAGACCTACATCACTATCCTGGCAATATTTTTTATGCCAATCCCTTGTCACATGAGTGCTTGTGTTTTATCATTAATTAGTATTGCAATAAAAATTAATACATCTCCGTTATATTGTGTTATATTTGAATATCCCCTACTTATTTTGAACATTATATGTGGGACAGATGGACAGACAGAAGGACAGAAATGAAGCCTATAGTCCCCTCCGATTGGACCAGAAGAGGACTAATAAATTTGTCAACTACCTGAACAGTGCCGTACCTGTTTACCCGTGAATCCTTGACATATTACTTTGGTGTTTTTGCCAATCATCAAGTTTTTTCTTGTTTTCGTGTAGCAGTGCCGGACCCCACATGCCTGCTTACCAAACACTGAAAATAAACACAAGATAATTAAACACACATAAAAAATTTATAGGGATTTAAGCTGGATGCCAAACATTATTAGCAATTTGAAGAATTGGGTTAGTAAATCTTTAACCGGACATCTAAACCATGCTGGAACAGTCAGAAGTCTTTCCAAATAAGGTGTTTGTAGGATTTTGCTAATTTACAGTGTCATTTGGCAACAGCCACTGTCAGTATTAATTAATTAATTAATTAATTAATTAATGCCTGCAACTGGTTGTGATTCAGTTTGCTCAGAAAACAATGTGACCCATCATCAGTCCAAAATGGTTCGATGTAACACCAACAATGTGTTTCATTGAAGTCACTACATTAGTACATGTACTGATTATGTTAGGAAATCGGATCAGGGCCTGCATAATGTATTTGAAAGTTTGTGTGTTTGGGGAGAGGGACAGAGGCACTGGTTCAGGGGAGACAAAACTAACAGCCAGAAACTATTGAATTTCAGGTGTTCAGCCTTGTGAGCACAAGGAACAGTTGGGGATGGCGCACTGCTCCATCAACACCTTGTTTCGCGACCCCTGCAAGTTGGTTTCTGAGTAACAGGAGTTCTGAATACATGTACAGTATTCATATCACTTTTACAAAACAATTTTTTTTTTTATTAGTAGTATTACTAGTGTCATGAGTATATATAGTTTTCATTTTAGTAAATTATATGTCTATACATTAGAGTGAAGAACCAATTTTACAATTTATTATGTAGTATGCAAAGAATAAACACAGAGATCGGCCCATTGGCTATTTCTCGTTCCAGCCAGTGCAACCACAACTAGTATACATCAAAGGCCATGGTATGTGCTATCCTGTCTGTGGGATGGTGCATATATAAAAGATCCCTTGCTATTCATAGAAAAATGTAGCAGGTTTCCTATCTAAGACTATATGTCAGAATAACCAAATGTTTGACATCCAATAACCAATAATTAGTAAATCAATTTGCTCTAGCGGTGTCATTAAAGTCGATGACAGTCACTCTTTGCGCCCTCGTTTTGGCTTCATACACAATAAATATAACATATCTTACCATAATTTCACTTTAAATTCATATTTTGTAAAAGGTACAATTTTTCAATATCAAGATTTTCTTCAAACAAATTCAGGTGCATTAGTAATGTTCAAATAAAAACATTTTAATAGCAATTTTGCATTGGAATATTTTTAGTGTTCATAAAATGGAAATGTCACGTATTCAGTTTATAGTTATAGTAAGGAGATGCAAAGTGACGTCACTGGGATGCCGGCGTCATTCAAATTCAAACTTAGCTATATTATTACAATGCTTTGCCACATTAAAATAAAAACTGGTCTACTAAACTTGACCCGTCAAAATTCTATAACTTGCAGACAACGCTGTTTACGGGTTGTTAGGTTTTTATTTTTCATAATTCTGGACAAAATATAGTGCACATAAGTCAATACTTTCCTATAGGGTATGTAACAATATTCGGATGTAAAAAGAACAACACTTTCTGCGTCCTTTTGGACAAGACAAAATATTATGTTTAAGTTTTAAAAGAGGAAAGAAATAAAAAGTACCCTTTGTCAAATATATCATATTAAAAAACAAAATACAGTTGAATGTGTTTTATTTATGTGTACGAAGCAAAAACATGGGTCCGAAAAGTGACCGTCTTTGAATGATTGATCTTAATGGGACACACCCTAGTTACGGCTAGTTGTTAACCATTGCGGTGTTGTTTTTCGCTATTAAACCCATTTTTTCACAAATACAATTGCACTTTACTTACCGTGTATTATTTAGAATATACATTTTCATTCACCTGAAGTGTTTTTTGGTAATCCTGGTGTTTGTAATACCACAAAATGCATTTTTCGTATTTCTGAAAAACGGACGCACGTTTGAGAAAAAAACGTTGAGCAGACAAGGTCTAATCTATTTTTAGACGGAATATTTCCATTTCAATGTCACAGACGTTGGTATACCATGTGACCGTTATCATTTTGGTTCGGTTTGCGCAATCAACATCCGATTTGTTGTTGTTCATTTGTGAGATTTTTCTTCACAGTTCGTGAACATTTTCAGTAACAATAAAGTTCAGACAAGTAAGTATCTCAATACAAAATGTTACAAACCCTTAAAACCAATAATTTTGCTAAGTCCTACGATATCTGGAGAGGGGATACAACCAGGACATAACAGTTGGAACATGTCCAGGAGAGGTGAAAAGAACACACCCCAAGTCTGTGAAATTTGTCGTGACGTAGGCATTGTTGTGCTTCGAGCGACATCTACCTGTGACATCAGAATACAAACTTTCAAAATTATTTCAAGCAATTGGGACATGGGGATTCCCATGGTATTTATTGATATAAAACCTGCTTTTTTACTCCATTTGATAAAAACGTGATCTAAGTGTGTTACAGGTTTGTAGATTAACCAAATTATAATTTATTTTCGCTGGATGGAACAAGGGTGTGCGGCTTTAATTAGCATGAACCAACAAGAACGATAACTCATGACGGCATGAATTGCGTCTGCACAAAAACTGGGTCCAGATTTGTCTCATTTAATGGGTACAAACTCCGTCTGAAAGCTCTTTTCTGATAGGTTCTGACACGGGAAACATAGCCAATGAGAAAAGTTAATACATTAATCGGCTAGAACATTCTATTTTCACTTAATTATGCACGCATTTGCCTAAAAATAATTCAGTGTGAAAAGTTTACTTCAGGTAAAAATGTAGTTAGGAGAGGTGTTCTACATCGTGGTTTGGTAATATGAAAAACCATCCATACCTTTATTAGTGTAAATCAGAAAAAATACAGAAAATGGGCGTAAAATTGTTGATTTTGGAAGTTTAACAACCCAATGTGACTATTTCCGAGTGCTCACGGAAATTTCCGATCGAAATCCAAGATGGCGGCGCCCATCTCCGATCAGTATTTACAAATTTTTAAACATGTATTCCTTGACAATGCAATCAATTCTACATGGATTATTACAAGTAATTTGGGGACATATATCATATAATCAATACTTTGTATTATTGAGTAGATATTGTTGCAAATGTTGAAACATTTATTTTGTAACTTCCTCCTCAAACCACTTCACACCCTTTTCATACTATTTAAATAAAAATATTATTGAGACGTTATAATCAAGGAACAAACATCATGTCAACTTCCCCAACCCATTCAGAATATTGTAATGCAAGTTTCCATGTCCATGTTGACAATGATACATCCACCCCGGCTCTACTCCATCGGCACCCGGACACGTCCAACAAACTTTACAAAGATTATTCCAAATCATAGTCCTACCAAGTCAGTTCAGTATTTTGTTTGGTGATTCCTGATGGTGTATTTTGTGAGATCTCTGACTGACGCCCTCTCTGTCTCTGAAGGAAATATTTGATAGATGTTGATTGGTCTATCTATTTATTACTGGCTTCAGAGGTCCCACAAAAGACACCACGTCAGCAGCAAAAGTATTTCATGAAAACAAAAAACCAAAAATAATTTTCAGACATTGGTGGGTGAATATGAACATGACTATTCTCATTACTGACCCTAGTTGTGGACACGTTACTGTGCCAAAACTCCCGTAATATCCATAGCAGACACAGTACAGGAGTTTTTGCGGAGTTACGTGCCCACAACTATACATACCAGTTCATTTTTCACATGCATTCTATAATCATAATGCACTAACATCAACATGGAGGAACCAAAGATATAGACGTAAGTACTCTGTTTCGCTGAAAATGGTGACTTTTTGCTTGCATATATCGTTGTAAAACGATACTTAAAACCATTTTAATTCTGCTTTATATTATTTGTTTCCATTTTCAATCAGATTAGAGGTCATATTACATGTGAAAAACAAAATAATCACCAGTTATTTGGATGATTGCCCTGTTGCATTCATTATATTCATTATACAGGTTTTTGGACAGAAAATGAAAAAAAAAAATACTTAAAGGTCCGTCAACCGGCCGTATACAAAAATTAGTTAAAAATTAATTTTTCACTCTTTATCTTTAAAACAAAAAGCCTTCATCTTCTAAAACCCATACTATTATGTATGCAAACAATGAGTTTCCTATTTGAATTTTTAAAAAATCATTGGTTCATGCTACTTTAATACTTAAACAAAACAAACTTTAATTTTTCAATAATTGCAAAACCCAGTTATTTTTGAATAAAATAACACTTAGTTATTGGAATTTATTCGCCAAATGAAAATATAATTCACCAAATTCGCAACTGGCGAACTTGTTGAATGCCAGAGCGATCCCTGGTTACATGACTGGCCGAGCCGGCAGTGTGAGTGTGGGGAGAAACGCCGCGTCCTGGAACAGCTAATCGGATAAGGGTTCACTCATGACATGCAACATCAATGCAACAACAATAACTCTTTGAAATTCTTCAAGATTTTATCTTGAGATCTCTAATAAAAGAATAACTTTTTTAATACTAGACATAAAGCTGCAATGAAAACTACCTGACAACCTTCCAAAAACCTTGCAAACCGTGGCCATTTTGTAAACTGACGAGGTCAAGGTCATGGGGAACGTTTCTTTTGTTGTAGTTTCCTTCGTTCATTAAGTTAACCGTAGCAGCGTCCGCGTGGTTAGTTACTGTACAGCAAAACGGAAAATGTCGACTATACAATAATAAGATATCTATGTTGAAGTCAGCGCTATATCGTTATATCTAGTTTAGCTGTGTAATAATTTAACATCACGGGTAGAACGCAACTGGTTGAAATAAACATTGACATACTAGTATTTTAAAACGACCAGGTACACTTACATGTCCCTCATCCTACGTCTTACCTACTTACTTATGATTTATCTTATATATATCCAATTAAGGTTCAAGAACGCTGTCCTGGGGTCAAATCATATGTCCTAATATTATACTTTGTTTTGTCAAGGGTGGGGGGGGGGGGAATGTGTCCGTCTCATCCTCTTTTAAAATTTATTATTAAAACTAATTTCGGTTTGGTTTGACGTAAGAAGAAAAGTGAAGTGTGCTGAGGATAAAAAAAAAAAAAAAAAAAAAAAAACCCCACACTATTTTTGTGACCAATTATTAAAACAATCAGCTCAGAAATAAATAGCTTGTAGTAAATTTCATAGCATGAAAAAGGCGTTCCCTGTGGGACGGCACTTGCACCCCTAACTGGTAATGGATCCATAAAGTATATTAACAAACATAGGGTATTGCATGTTTTGAACATTCTTTATGCTGAATAACCATGAATCTTTTTTAAACAAAGACAAATGGAGACACTATTTTAACTCATTGATATGAACATAATCAATGAATGACAAATGCATGCGTAACATTTTCATACACTGACCCACACGCTCTCTACGGTTTATAGTCTATAACAATTTTAGCGAATCGCTGTTCGCGTTACATTCAAGGTTTGGGAGAAAGAAACATAATATGGCTGCGGATGAGGTAAAATATATTTGACATGTTAATTTTCTCTTTCGTTTAACTAGATCGTTTTACTTCCCGAAATTTTAATTACGTTACTTCCTATGCTCTAGTTTATTTTTTGTTGATGGTAATTTCGAAATATCTTTGTTATCAATTATGAATATTTTATGATTTTGTTGCATGTCATGATGATGATTTTGACATTTCATGAATCATTTGTCAAATGATTTGGTGGGTTCCCATTTATGATTTTACTTTTTGTAACACTAACAGGGCTCAAACTTAACGACTGTGATATGAATTGCTGTATGTCTTTGACTTTATTGGTGTATTATTATTGTGGGTTTTTTTTGCTGCTGGATAAAAATAATTAGTTGAAAGAATAATTTTTGTTTTTTATTATTTTAAACTACTGGAATAATTTGTGACCAAAAACACGTTGAGGGTGTACACATTTATAACTAATATTAACTAGGTAAAACCTAAAAGTGAGCACAAGTAAGACAAATTAAATACGCTGGATAAATACGTGTGTGTGGGGGGGTGGGCTGGTGTGTGTGCCTACAGACGTTCAGTTCCTGGTGTATGGGTGATTAGTTAGTACCACCCGATGGCACGAGTTACACGCGTATGCTGTATATCAATTATGTCACATTTCTCGGAGGCTTCCACATATTTTCACTTACTGTTTTATATAAATACATAAAATAAATTTCATATTTGAATTTGTAATAAATATATTTATTTACTAATTGATATTGTGTTACAAAATAACTCCGATTTTGCTATTTTTAAAGTTTACTAGATAATCTGGTGAATATATACTGAACCGCAAAAGAAACGCGAGATGTTTAAATGTCATTTCTATATGGTAAATTATAACAATTTATTTCGGGGATGTAACTGTCAATATTACAAGACATGCTGGTTTATGACTGAGACCCAGATTGCAGGTACCCTTTCAACTTTCCATGAAACGACACGCCAAAACGCACCTGTCTCGAAGGCCGTGGGTGGCAGTCGCAAACAATTGTCATGAAAACCGAAATGCACGTGCATCTCGTGGAGGTTATGGGTATAAAAACCAACTTGAACCGCGTTCCTGGCATTCGTAAATTGCACGCATCAGGTATGACCCGATTGTCAGCAGTGCAGAGAGAACAAGCTATCGGCCGATTGCAAGCCGGGCAGCGTGCCCTGGTTGTTGCTAACGCTTACAATGTCCATGTCAGCACCATCCATCGTCTACAGCAGCGGTACATCAACACCAACAGCACTGCAGACAGTCACCGCAGCGGGCGCCCCAGGGTGACCACGCCCAGACAGGACCGCTACATCAACCGGCAACACCTCAGAACGGCCAGCATGACAGCTCGCGCGACCATTGGCACTGGACAGCGACCCATCAGTGACGACACGGTACGACGTCGACTGGCCGCCAACAACCTGTTTTGCCGACGTCCCGCTCGAGGACCTGTCCTCACCGCCCGCCACCGTCAGACACGACTACAGTTGGCTACACAGCACCAACATTGGCGGCATCAACAATGGAGGTTGATAGTCTTCTCTGACGAGAGCCGGTACTGCGTTTCCAACTCGGATGGCAGAGTGAGGGTGTGGCGTAGGAGGGGTGAACGCTACAGAGACGCATGTGTCCTGGAGAGAGACCCGTGGGGTGGCCAAAGCATCATGGTTTGGGGTGCTATAGGCCTGAATCAGAGAATTGGGCCCCATTTGTTCCAAAATGTTGGTGCAGGCAGAGGGAATGGCATCACAGCGCAGCGCTACGTTGACCAGATTCTAACACCTCACATAGTGCCCTTCTTCACGCGTCACCATAACCACGTGTTCCAGCAGGATAATGCTCGCCCCCACATGGCCAGGATCACCATGGACTTCCTGCGTCAGCACAACATCAGAACCATGCCGTGGCCGGCTCTCAGCCCTGATTTGAACCCGATTGAACACCTGTGGGATGAAATCCAGAGACGGCTTAACCAGGTGGTCCCACGGCCGACAACTCGTGTGCAACTGGAGGCAACTTTCCTGAGGGTGTGGGCACAGGTGCCAATGGCTTTTGTGAACCGCCTCGTGCACTCCATGTACCGACGGTGTATGGCCGTTTTGAACACCCAGGGAGGACATACACGGTATTGAACATGTCACGCCCTACAATCTCGATGTGCTGGATCCCCCCACTACCTGAACACAGGCAAACGACCCAGAGACTGGTCAAAGTGCATCCAATAAATTGACTTTATCAGATTTTTCAAAATTTATCTTTGATATTAATAAATTGAAACATATTTTCTCAGCCACACATGTGTCGCATTTCTTTTGCGGTTCAGTATATTTGCTCACCCAGAGCTAGTTCTGCTTACCTTTGTTGTCAACGAATGTAAAATTCCCACCAGGAAGTGAACATTTGTATTTTTTTAACACCATCAAAATCTGTCCCATGTGAACGTCACAAACACGGATTATATGGAAGACCACATCCGTCAAAAAATGAATGGAACAACAACACAACAGATTGTCAACGAAGCAAATGTAAATATATACAAGTTTGTGGTGAACATTGGTTGTCGACCAGCACCACTCTGTTCGAGATTAGAAAGTTCCCCATGCTTTTTGTTCTTTGGAGTTTGTTTTAAAAATTTTATTTTTTTATTTAGATGCTTTGTAAACAGTCATGCCACCATTAAAGGTGCAGACCCTAGTTTTAGCCTGTGAAAATGGACCGTAAGTTTAGTTTCAAAATCATCACACCTGCAAAACATTTGAATCTGGTTATAACAGAGAAAAACTGAAGTTTGTGATGTTTAAAGGAAACATGACACGAGACCATATTATAGCTCATTTTAAAAGAAAAATGATATAAAAATAATATACAAATAACTTTATAACAATAAAATACGTGTAGTTAACTTAAAATTAAGAAATTACGCTAATCAGTATCAAAGTACGATTTATGCATATTTCTTCGTGAGCGTTCGGAAAAAAAGGGAAGTGACGTCAGAGCCGCTGTACTCTTCCATTGTTGTTAACTGTTTATATATGGAGTAAGGGGCTTACGATCTTTTCAGTCCAACAGTGCCGTACTGCGCGGCCTTTGGGTGTAAAAATAAACAGTTTAAACGATCGGGATTGTCTTTTTATGGTTTTCCAAAGGATTGTATCCGAAGAAAGACGCGTGTATTTTATCGCAAAAGAAAAGATTGGACACCAACACCGCATAGTACTTTGGTGTCAGCCTAATTACAGCCCGGAGCCCGAACGTTACCCGGAGACAAAAACAGTACTCGGTTGCGAATGCCGAGGTGTACATTGTACATATTTGGCACAAAGATACACCTCAGCATGATGTATTTATATATGTTAAAACAAAAATGTAGAATTTTTTATTTATTTATTTTTTTGGAAAAAAAAAGATTTTTCATGTTAGGGCTGTAGGCCTACATAACAAAATCTGTATTCACTGTCCGAAGAAGGAAACGTCAATAAGTAATTAAATATGGCATATACAAACATGGGATTTGGCATGAGGATACATCTCAGTACGGTGTATTTAAATATGTTTTTAAAAAACGTGTAGAAAACAATAATAATTTTAAATAATGTTTTTAATCTTCGGGCGGAATACGTCACAAAAACGTTCCTCATCGCCCGAAGCAACACGAAGTTCAATACAAAAAACCCCACTACTGTCGGTGTCGAAATAACTATTATGTTTCATCCACGGGCTGACTTGAGAATCGGAGTGTTGTTTTAGTTAATTGGTCCTTTCTTTCCGTGGCCTGCACATGTGATTCCTGATTGGCAGGTGTATATTGCAGGGTATCGACCAGGTAAGTGATTACCACGGTCTAGACATACGTACAAAATACGTGCCAGTTTTTTTAAGATCACAGGGTATTGTGGCGTAACCTGTCGCGACTATAGTACAATGTTAATAGACATTATCAGCCGCCCTGCTTCATTACTGTAAATAATGCTGTAAAACCCTTGATTAAGTAGACTTTCCCATCTAAAATTACAAAACTGACCAATTACGTAGTACCAAAGAAAAGAAAATTATCACTTGGGTATCGTGAGTGGTAGTTTTTACTCTAACGCACCCTACCAATAGGCCTAATAATATGCTACTTTTTTATGAGAGAAAAATACTATAACCCCATTTCGTTCTATTGATGCAAATAGAAATATATTTAGTTTAAAAGTTGATTATACTCTCAAGTCATTTATGTTGTTTTACAAGCCAGGTTAATGAAAGTGAAGCGCCTTGTCGTAAATTATAGCGTTTGTTTACACTGTGCATACAGATTTCATTATATACAGCCCGAACATAAAAAATGCGACATTTTCTTTTAAAAAACACCCAAAAATGTTTGTCCTACATTTATATTTTTTACATATTTAAATACATCATATCGAGGTGTATCTTTATGCTAAATATGAACAGTATACACCTCGGCATTAGCATCCGAGTTTTGGTTTTGTCTCCGGGTTGCTTTCGGGCTCCGGGCTGTAAATTGGTCGACCGGTCTGGTCTGGCACCAATTTTTCTTCAGTATCACTGTTGTAAGTAAATGTGTGTCTTTCTTCATTTACTAACAGCTCATATTGATACGGCAAAACGTTTTGCGAACGAACACTCATTGTTTTGGTAAGCTGTGCAAGTCTTAGATTCTTTATGAGTGGTACGGACTAATGCTTTTAAGTGTAAGGCTTCAGATCAAGCGACGCGTCTCTGACGTCACGGACCTCGTGATTGCCCTGCTCATTAAAGATCGGCAATTTCCGCTAAGAGCTCGTATCTGGGGTTCTTTTATGGAGATATTTTAAGTAATTAATTTTTTATAAAAAATTTTTTTAGGTGATTCAATTTATAATTAATTGTACATGGTTGGTGCCAAATATGGTTTACGTGACATGTTTCCTTTAAGCCTGAAATTATTGTCTAAAAATAGACTTAGATCCTGTTTGAATAACCATTACTTCTCAGACGAACGTGCATTTTTTTAATTATGAAAAATGCATTTTGGGTTATTACAACAACCTGGATGACCAGAACCACTTCAGAAAAAAATAAATAAATAAATGTTTTATTTAACAACGCACTCAACACATTTTATTTACGGTTATATGGCGTCAGACAACTGGTTAAGGACCACATAGATTTTGAGAGGAAACCCGCTGTCGACACTACATGGGCTACTCTTTCCGATTTACAGCAAGGGATCTTTTATTTGCCCTTCCCACAGGCAGGATAGCACAAACCATGGCCTTTGTTGAACCAGTTATGGATCACTGGTCGGTGCAAGTGGTTTACACATACCCATTGAGCCTTGCGGAGCACTCACTCAGGGTTTGGAGTCAGTATCTGAATTAAAAATCCCATGCCTCGACTGGGATCCGAACCCAGTACCTACCAGCCTGTAGACCGATGGCCTAACCACGACACCACCGAGGCAGGTGTAACGTACAAGAAGCACCTCAATTCTTTGTGCATTCTGTAGTGCTTTATCCAGGAGTTTTCACCCGAGTCCCATGGCTGATTGCAATGGGAAAATTAGTGCGATTTTAGTCATAATTGAGGATTTTGGGGGCCACTGAATTTATGCTTATGTTATATTCAAAACATATAATTAATTATATTAGTTTTGTTTTAATACATTGTTCTTAATTAAATAAATAATAAAACAAAATCTGTGTGATTCTTAACCGTATGTCTGATGCCATATAACCGTAAATAAAATGTGTTGAGTGCATCATTAAATAAAACATTTTTGGGTTTTTTCTTGTACGTTACAGTTGCTTGCTATAAATATGATACAATATATATGAATGTATACTAGTATGGTGAAATTATTTTAACTTGAAATGAAGATATTTGATGTGTTTTATTATTATTATTTTTTAAAAACTCTTTGATCATTCATAAACATAAGTTAATCACATGACACATTCATTTGACAACATAATTATGTAGATTTGTAAAGCTTTGTGCATATCCGTAATTCGTGTGGGAGAATGTCGCATTATTTGAAGCAAAAATTAAAATTATTAAAAAAAGGTAAAAAATGAATTTGCTGAAATTTAATGGGAAACAGAATTTGCCAAAATCTGAAATGGAAAATGATTCCCTCTACCATGTGGACATGTAGATAGCAACAAGCTTTCAGAATTGCCATAGGCAACAAGTTCTTGAGTTTGAGCCCTGTTGGTGCATTTTATTTGGTTAGCACTACAGCAAATGTTAGTTTCAAATGAAATAGACTTACAGTAGTCAGGCTTTCTGCCAGAAGATAATCTGAGGGAACATAATGAAATCAAGAGAGTTCTTAAGTGTGTCTACTAACTTAATGTAGTTATGGACTTGAAATCTTTTGAAATTGGACACTTCATTTCATGTACTCTGACAAATTTAAACAGCAGTTCTTTTAATATAATCGTGTAAGAAAATATTTTAAAATGTATCCATTCATTTCCAAGACTTTAAGGTGCATAGTTTTACCCTCCGTACCCTCTGGCAGAAACCCTGTTAGTACTAATTTAATGCATGTATTTAATTTTTAGTATATTTTGTTGATTTTGAAACATTCCTAAGACCATTTGTGTCATTTATTTTTTTCTGTTTTTCTTTTTAATAACCAGGAAATAAACAGTGCATGAATTTGAAGTTAAATTTAAAGTGCCTTGGAGTGATTTCTACTTTCTAGACGGTTTGTCCACTGTGACTGTACATTTTATCAACGGTAAATGTAGTCACATTTTATGAAACCAAAATGTTGTAGGTCCCAGACGTTTTGCCTCCGTGCCAGTTTGAACTCAGTTCAACCAATTCACCCTGATTGTCAGTTCGCTTCCATCAGTTTATCCTCAAGCATTTGTCAGTTGAACATCTCAACACTATTATCCTTTTCCAACTTTGAAATCCTATTGTTTGTGGTTTTGTCTTTATAACTTACAAGGTACACGTAAATGTGTGAATTTGCAATATTATTTGTTTTAATTATCAGATACTACACTTTGTTATTTTGTTACTTTGTGTTTTTGTTAGTCAATAAAGAAAACTTCAAACAAATGTGGCAAATTGATATTGAATGGGGACCAACTGGAAATTGGTTGGGGGCGAATTGATATTTTAGTTTGGGGGCAAACTGATTAGGGGTGAAACGTCTGGCTTTCAAGTGTATAATTAAAATAGTAGGCCTATTTATGTCATTTATTGACATTTGTGACTTCTTATTAAATATGCACATCAGGGGTGGGGAAAATACTCTGGGACCAATTTTCAGTCATTGAGACCAAAACATTTTTTCTTCTAGCTTAAACAGTTTCACTTTTTTTTTTTTATTACAGTGTGAAACAAGTATGTAACTGTTCTTATTTTTGGAACAGTTTAAATGTCTTGTCTAGACAAATTAACTGGTGTGATTTAGTATATAAACGTGTTATCTGCCTGACTCAGAGTTATTGTTTTTGACCATCGTCCACCATTAGTGGAAAGGTGAATGTACTATTTGTCCAAATTTTCTAATTACTAGCAATTACCTACACACATTTTTGAGATTGCTGCACAATTCAAATTTGTTAAATAGTAGTTGCTCGTCAATTTGTAACTGATCACCAACTGTCACAAATTAAGATTTAAAAAATAAAATGTTCCCTGATTGTGCCTGCTCATGAAAGCATTATGAAAATAGCGTAATTTAAGTTTACAATAGTCAACATGCCAGATCTTCAATTATCAGACGTCTCTTTGATTTCAAAGTTGACTTGCCTTACACAAGTGGTGTAATCCCTATCAAAGATCATGATTAGTACTGCAATAGATCTCACCATGAAAAGAAATTGAGATAGGTGATTAATTGCTTACCCTCACTTAGATCATGGGCAGCAATGTAAGATATTACCATATAGTTAAAGAGAGCATTGATGTCGTCTTTATACTTATTTTCATGTTTATATCCAATTAAGGTTCAAGCATGCTGTCCTGGGCTCACACCTCAGCCTTCCTGGATTGCCTGTCCAGGACAGTGAGTTAGTTGTTAGAGAGAAACAGGTGTAGTGGTCTTGCACATACTCATTGACTTGTTAAACTTGCTCTCGGTGGGAGCCAATACAGGGGTACGAACCCAGTATCTACCAGCCTTAATTCTGGTGCTGTAACCACTACACCACCGAGGCCAGATCACTGATATTTTAAAATCCTTTTATAGGACTTGTTTTACATTCACATCCTAATTGAATTTGTCAATCACTCCTCATCAAAACACGTTTATCAAAATAAGAAAAGGTTGACATTTATTATTACTAAGCAATGCCAATAAGTCTTTATTCTTTACAATTGAATACTAATTTGCATGCCAGTTTATATACAATACAAGGAAAAACAGATTTTGTTTTGTTTTGCTTTTTAGTTTGTTTGTTTTGGGTTGGTTTTTTTTTACACTGGGCGATTTAGTCATATGGGATTGTTGGTAGATTTATCCCCCCCGCCATCCCTGTTGCACACATAATTTGCTTTAAATTATTTGTTATTATAAATATTAGTATTGACAGTAGTTTAGGAAAACCTACCATTTGACCTAGTATTAGTAATACTATCGGTGTTCTTGCTGGTCCATTTTAGGGATGTACCTGTGTACAGAATCAGTGTTCATTTCTACCTTGCCTGCTTTTTAAAATGCACACTCTTGTTTTCTTTTTTCACTCTGATTATATGATTATGAAGACCTTGACCTACAGGTCTACAAACTAGATTCTTGTTGTGCGCCTCTCAAAGACAATCAAATCTGAAGATAAGACACCCCCCATTAGATTATGAATCCACGTGCCAATAAGTTTCCATTGAGTTTGTTGTTTCATTTTAACAAAACACAACCCTGTAGGTTTCAAAACTTGAAGCATGTCACGTACGGTCATCTGTTAGCAATTTGCAACTAGGCATAACATTATACATATAGTTAACAAAATGTGTGTTTTACTATAAGACATACAACTTGACTGCTGAAGAAGATTTGTTATGACAGAACTGTTTTATATTGTCAATGCTAAAACCTGATTGAAATGTAATAAAAACAACAGAAATTTACCAGTTATCTTTTTGTTAAAGTATCAAACCGAGAAGCCTGCTTTCCATTATGTTAAAATCTAGATGTATTACTCCCATTAAGTGGTGGTTTTTTTGGAGCTGGGGAGAGTAGTAAATCCCTTAATTTTTACCCAGCAAGAACACTGAGTATTAATGTCTTACAACGCTACGGTGAACAAGTACAACGTGAAATACATAATTATAAATGTTTTATTATATAGCCAAGTATAAAATGTGAAATCACATATAAAATAATCTTGATCCATAAAACCAGTACATACATGTGTATGTTTGTCACTGTGTGTGTTGTTTTGTCATAATAGTAGTATAAGCAAAATATGGAATGAACAAAGTTAAACATGTGTAATTTGTGTTGTAACACTCGACATGTGTACACGTATATCTGGACCACGTGTAAATGTGATGCTGTTTTGCAGGGCCATAAGATGGACAGTGGGAGTAGGACTCCACCGAATCACTGTACCAAAGTGTTTCTACACCGAGACTACATTGATGGGACAGGCATTAAATTTCAAAACAAGTTCCCCTCAGAACTTGAAGGAAAGGTATGTTGTTTAGGTTTCCCCTCATTGTTTACTTAACAATTGACCACGATTATATTTTGGTTCGAAAAATACAATATGCCCACTGTTTGACTCCTGTATGAAAATTCCAGCCAGTGCACCACAATTGGTATATCAAAAGCTGTGGTATTTGCTATCCTTTCTGTGGGATGGTGTATATAAAAAGATCTCATGATACTAATTGAAAAATGTAGCATGTTTTCTCTCTGACTATAGACTGCTTCTCAATAAAGAGGTGCATATAAGGATCATGAAACGACCAAAAATAAAACTTTTGAAATCAATGAATATTATATTCCATATAATAGTTATATATGTCAGCTGTATAATGGTATAATGGTTTCAAGTTAACTTTCATGGTTTTGTCTCACTGCATGGAATTGTAGCAGCTCTTGATACTCAATTTTGCAGTACAGAAATGTACGTTATACATTACCCCCTTCCAATAAAATTGTACTAAAATATCACTAAGATACATATCGGAAAACCGGCCTCGGTGGCGTCGTGGCAGGCCATCGGTCTACAGGCTGGTAGGTACTGGGTTCGGATCCCAGTCGAGGCATGGGTTTTTTAATCCAGATACCGACTCCAAACCCTGAGTGAGTGCTCCCCAAGGCTCAATGGGTAGGTGTAAACCACTTGCACCGACCAGTGATCCATAACTGGTTCAACAAAGGCCATGGTTTGTGCTATCCTGCCTGTGGGAAGCGCAAATAAAAGATCCCTTGCTGCCTGTCGTAAAAGAGTAGCCTATGTGGCGACAGCGGGTTTCCTCTAAAAATCTGTGTGATCCGTAACCATATGTCTGACGCCATATAACCGTAAATAAAATGTGTTGAGTGCGTCGTTAAATAAAACATTTCTTTCTTTCTTTCATATCAGAAAAACACTATCAGCATGATAGAAATATATATTGAATAGACCTATCAGGAATTAAACAAACACATCAAACTGATATCAAAATTTATTTATTTGTATTGGCACCAACACAGTCACAGTAAACCACTGCCAAATAGGATTTTAACTTCAAACTGATCTGCTACAAGTTCACTCACTAAGTAGCATCTTGAAATGAAATAATAAATGCACATATTTTGTGATTTCAAAGACAAGCAAGAAAGAAAGCTCAATACCTAAACATGTTTGCTGATCGCCGCAGTAAACAATTGCTATCCTTTTCATAATAGTAAATTGTAACATACGTTTCACGAACAAGCTAAAATCTAAGAAATACTATTTTAAGTGAAAAACACCAAGGAAACGAAGAATTATAGTTATCTTATTTTCTGATAACCTAAAACTTTAATAATGAGTGTCTATCTTCGACATAATAATTCCTTTACACAGTGTAACGTACATTTTACATCTGCAAATATTTGTATTCGGCCACTAATTAAACTAATGAAAATAGTAGAAAAAACATCTTTCAAGGTTTCAGATTATGCTGATAGATAAACTGAACAATAATTTTGGGTCACATCCAAACATTAATGGCATACTTTCTTAATGATTGGTAACGTAAGTTTCTTGACAAAGTTCAATTTTGTCAGCCTCTTTCTGTGGAATTTTGAACATTCGCTTTGATTTTCCCCACGGTACTGGATCATGAATGATACACAAAACAGACTCCAGGCTAATCCAAATGACATCTGGACGTAGGGGCCATTGAAACATCTGCCTACTTTGTTTCATAAATGAAACTTCCACTGGCAAGTTACTCGCATCCTTCTCAACTTGCAGTATTTTGCTTATGTACCATTTATTTCCATACATAGCAGCTATGAATAGATCCCGCCTCAAGTCTTGTATATCAATATATCTTTTCTGTGATTCCTCTAAGACCAGATTCGTCTGGTGTTGGCTCTTGTAGAACTTCGACATTCTCTTCTTGTGAAAAAGAGATCGTTGCATTTGTTGTCAGTTCACAAAGACATTCTTGTCGCCAGTCATTGCAATCTGAACCAGAGATGCAAATGTCACAAAAGCAGGTGACGTTGCGTACCAATACCTTTGAATCCCCTTTGCCAATGACTGCGTGGATATGCATGGTACTCTTTACAGGTCTTATTTTCAGCAATTTAATTTGATCTGAAATTTTGTTACATTCTTCTGAAGAAACAAAGATAAATTTTACAGACGCCATGTTTGAATTGTTGGCCCAGAGAAAAAAGTCATTTGCATCCTGTATGGTGGCTTTTCCATGTCCAACAGCTTCACCAGCTAACCGTTTAACTGAACCACCCAGACCGTCACAAAGCCCCTTTTCATGCCCCGCTTCGAAATAATTCCAGCGGGTATGGATACCAAATAGGCTGTGGTGGTTAGCTACAAAATTGAAAATAAACCTGTTTCGGTACTGACTTGTAGGACTATCAGTCCAGTAGTGCAGTACTTTGACATCTGGGTCGATTTCCTTTACATATGGGATGATCTTCTCTATAATTGCTATAACAGTCGATGAGACATGACTCAGAACATCTGTAATGGCGACAAAACTCTTATGTTCCAAAGACCCATCATTTCCACGATAATAGCAGACAACTGGATGAATTGTAACGCCTGTCTTATTAAAATACGCACTTTGGATCTCTTCCATGGTGTTGCAACTGTAATTTTCCGCAAAATCCATTTGTAGTATGATGTGGTGCTGAGGGAGATTTTCTTTTAATGTTCGGATTGCTTCATACTGTATCTTTACTTTTGTGATGTGGTCTCTAAATTCCACTGTCTTTTTCTTCAAAATATCCAAGAATGTTTCTTTTGGTACAACAGTTTGGACAATTCGCATTACAGATTTCCTTTTGTTTTTCTCTTCGATTTCTACCCTCTTCCATTGGCTGTAGGTAACATTTTCCGGAAGCTCATATTCATCACAATCATGGTTTTCTTTTACAAATGTTTCTGGATTAATAGGTACATTGACACCTTCCTTGTGAATAGCTTTGATTTTCAGGGCCATGTTTTGATGTTGAGTGCATAAGCACGTACTCCTAGTGATGAAAGAAGTAAGAAGGACATGTTTAGGTCTAGCTC